>NC_060127.1:119444607-119749920 GCF_021461395.2 Schistocerca americana
TTTCCCGAGGGCATGCAGCTTTACTGTATGATTAAATGATGATGGCGTCCTCTTGGGTAAAATATTCCGGAGGTAAAATAGTCCCCCATTCGGATCTCCGGGCGGGGACTACTCAAGAGGATGTCGTTATCAGGAGAAAGAAAACTGGCGTTCTACGGATCGGAGCGTGGAATGTCAGATCCCTTAATCGGGCAGGTAGGTTAGAAAATTTAAAAAGGGAAATGGATAGGTTAAAGTTAGATATAGTGGGAATTAGCGAAGTTCAGTGGCAGGAGGGACAAGACTTCTGGTCAGTTGACTACAGGGTTATAAACACAAAGTCAAATAGGGGTAATGCAGGAGTAGCTTTAATAATGAATAGGAAAATAGGAATGCGGGTAAGCTACTACAAACAGCATAGTGAATGCATTATTGTGGCCAAGATAGATACGAAGCCCACACTTACTACAGTAGTACAAGTTTATAGGCCAACTAGCTCTGCAGATGACGAAGAAATTGAAGAAAAGCATGATGAAATAAAAGAAATTATTCAGATAGTGAAGGGAGACGAAAATTTAATAGTCATGGGTGACTGGAATTCGAGTGCAGGAAAAGGGAGAGAAGGAAACATAGTAGGTGAATATGGATTGGGGCTAAGAAATGAAAGAGGAAGCCGTCTGGTAGAATTTTGCACAGAGCACAACTTAATCATAGCTAACACTTGGTTTAAGAATCATGATAGAAGGTTGTATACATGGAAGAACCCTGGAGATACTAAAAGGTATCAGATAGATCATATAATGGTAAGACAGAGATTTAGGAACCAGGTTTTAAATTGTAAGACATTTCCGGGGTCAGATGTGGACTCTGACCACAATCTATTGGTTATGACCTGTAGATTAAAACTGAAGAAACTGCAAAAAGGTGGGAATTTAAGGAGATGGGACCTGGATAAACTGAACCAGTGGTTGTACAGAGTTTCAGGGAGAGCATAAGGGAACAATTGACAGGAATGGGGGAAAGAAATACAGTAGAAGAAGAATGGGTAGCTTTGAGGGATGAAGTAGTGAAGGCAGCATAGGATCAAGTAGGTAAAAAGACGAGGGCTAGTAGAAATCCTTGGGTAACAGAAGAAATACTGAATTTAATTGATGAAAGGAGAAAATATAAAAATGCAGTAAATGAAGCAGGCAAAAAGGAATACAAACGTCTCAAAAATGAGATCGACAGGAAGTGCAAAATGGCTAAGCAGGGATGGCTAGAGGACAAATGTAAGGATGTAGAGGCTTATCTCACTGGAGGTAAGATAGATACAGCCTACAGGAAAATTAAAGAGACCTTTGGAGATAAGAGAACCACTTGTAAGAACATCAAGAGCTCAGATGGAAACCCAGTTCTAAGCAAAGAAGGGAAAGCAGAAAGGTGGAAGCAGTATATAGAGGGTCTATACAAGGGTGATGTACTTGAGGACAATATTATGGAAATGGAAGAGGATGTAGATGAAGATGAAATGGGAGATACGATACTGCGTGAAGAGTTTGACAGAGCACTGAAAACCTGAGTCGAAACAAGGCCCCTGGAGTAGACAACATTCCATTGGAACTACTGACGGCCTTGGGAGAGCCAGTCCTGACAAAACTCTACCATCTGGTGAGCAAGATGTATGAAACAGGCGAAATACCCTCAGACTTCAAGAAGAATATAATAATTCCAATCCCAAAGAAAGCAAGTGTTGACAGATGTGAAAATTACCGAACAATCAGTTTAATAAGCCACAGCTGCAAAATACTAACACGAATTCTTTACAGACGAATGGAAAAACTAGTAGAAGCCGACCTCTGGGAAGATCAGTTTGGATTCCGTAGAAATACTGGAACACGTGATGTAATATTGACCTTACGACTTATCTTAGAAGATAGATTAAGGAAAGGCAAACCTACGTTTCTAGCATTTGTAGACTTAGAGAAAGCTTTTGACAATGTTGACTGGAATACTCACTTTCAAATTCTAAAGGTGTAAAATACAGGGAGCGAAAGGCTATTTACAATTTGTACAGAAACCAGATGGCAGTTATAAGAGTCAAGGGACATGAAAGGGAAGCAGTGGTTGGGAAGGGAGTGAGACAGGGTTGTAGCCTCTCCCCGATGTTATTCACTCTGTATATTGAGCAAGCAGTAAATGAAACAAAAGAAAAATTCGGAGTAGGTATTAAAATCCATGGAGAAGAAATAATAAGTTTGAGGTTCGCCGATGACATTGTAATTCTGTCAGAGACAGCAAAGGACTTGGAAGAGCAGTTGAACGGAATGGATGGTGTCTTGATAAGATGAACATCAACAAAAGCAAAACGAGGATAATGGAATGTAGTCGAATTAAGTCAGTTGATGTTGAGGGTATTAGATTAGGAAATGAGACACTTAAAGTAGTAAAGGAGTTTTACTATTTGGGGAGCAAAATAACTGATGATGGTCGAAGTAGAGAGGATATAAAATGTAGACTGGCAATGGCAAGGAAAGCGTTTCTGAAGAAGAGAAATTTGTTAACATTGAGTATAGATTTAAGTGTCACGAAGTCATTTCTGAAAGTATTTGTATGGAGTGTAGCCATGTATGGAAGTGAAACATGGACGGTCAATAGTTTGGACAAGAAGAGAATAGAAGCTTTTGAAATGTGGTGCTACAGAAGAATGCTGAAGATTAGATGGGTAGATCACATAACTAATGAGGAAGTATTGAATAGGATTGGGGAGAAGAGAAGTTTGTGGCACAACTTGACCAGAAGAAGGGATCGGTTGGTAGGACATGTTCTGAGGCATCAAGGGATCACCAATTTAGTATTGGAGGGCAGCGTGGAGGGTAAAAATTGTAGGGGGAGACCAAGAGATGAATATACTAAGCAGATTCAGAAGGATGTAGGTTGCAGTAGGTACTGGGAGATGAAGAAGCTTGCACAGGATAGAGTAGCATGGAGAGCTGCATCAAACCAGTCTCAGGACTGAAGACCACAACAACAACAACATGCATGATGGGATCAATGATAGCAGCATGTCTAATATATGTCAGTTCAAAATCCCAATACTACTATGGGCAATCCTTTTTGAGGAATTTCTCAGTTGTGGTATGGTACAGTTGATGTTCTGTTCACTGACTCCAGGTACTGTAGGTAATTGTCTTACCAGAAAACATTGTCTGCAGTTCCTGCCAAATCTGTTGTTGGACTACTTATACCCTTTGACTGGTACCACATTCACACAGTAATTAGGGAATGACATTTATGCCAGGATGGCGCACTACAGCACCACTTCAAAATGTTAGCAGAATAAATTGAACATTGTACCACAGAGAATGTCATCATTTCGTACTTAGACATGTCCTCATACAAGTTTTAGAGTGTAGAGGCCACAGAATGCAGCCCCTGAGCATCCCTTAAGCCAACGGTATAGTACCTCAGTTGCAGCAGTATTGTTACATAGCCACCAAGGGCACAATTAAAGGTGGTGGTGTTTATGGGCTTGCTTACAAATTAAAGCCCTTATGCAAAAAATTTGCTGGGTTGAAGGAGAATATATACCACACCCTTGTTTTTGATTCATCATTCCTTTACTTGAACTGCAAATTGCACTGAAAGTCGCTGTCACACTTTTGAGCGTGAGTTGTAAAGGGAAATTGAAAGTAAACCATGTACCACCCTGTTCTCATATTATCACTTGTACCACTTCCATTTCTGCTAGTTTCAAAAATATTTATACACTATTTCATAAAAACACTGTGAATACAGAATATACTTATATACTGGCACAGCTTGTCTACATCTTGAGTGTCAACGTTGTTCATTCATTAGAGGACCCTAAGTCGGGTAATATAGCATAATGAAATAACTGTCAGAAATTAATATTTAGTTTCATTTCATAGCAACAACTGAAGCTTATAGTCAATAGTAATTGTAGGAAGTTTGGCACCGTGATAACTTACTGCACTGGATAATCCATTGACAAAATGGAAGTCTAGGTACAAATAATTCGGTCCCATTATTTGTACACACTGTGCGTTGCAAACGTGTAAATGCTGCTCCACCACCGTCCATAACTGAAGGATTGAATACTGCTTGACATTGTCTGCTTTGCCAACTGAAATCCAAATTGTCACCTTTCAACCTAACCTAGAGCTCAAACCACAGCCATATCAGTCTGTCATGACAACTAAAATTTCAAAAACGTAATTTAGACCGAAAAGAAATAACATCAGCGTTTTTTCTCTTGCCGTCTGCACACATATAATGCTTCATGCCACATCATCATTACGTCAAGCGACCAAGCTTACATCCGGTATCGGTATGTTCAATTGCCACCTTTCTCCCTCGACATTGTAATCTTCAATGTGTAAATTTCATGGGTACGTTAACGAGGGCATATTGATGATTCTTCTCATTCACGATCTAACAGTATCTCTTCCAATTGTACTGTGCAAAAATTTACTTGTCAAGAACTTAGTTCAGCTCTATGTGGCTCGTGGCTTGAACGAGCCAGTTTCTCGAATGTTTCCGTTCACAGCGATAAATTGTTTCCCGGTTAATACGCGCCTATTATGAAACTTTTCTCTGTGGATTCGCTCGTCTTCTCGACTACTACATCCTGCTGCACGATACATCAAATGTGTGTCTTCAGGTTGCTGTAACGACTTATTACTCCACCTTCGACTACCCGTCTGTGTAAATATTGATAAGACTTCATAAACCTCACAGAAAATTGGGCAGTGTTTACCTAGTTAACGCCACTGCGTTGATAGATCCTAGTAGCCGTTAAACGGTATGTCAAAGTCCATATGTTAACTTATCTGACAGTGTGTTGCTTCTCAAAGACTGAGCCGGACGTGCTTGTAAGAAACTATGGTTGACGGCCACATTGATAACAAATTTGACAGTACCGCCTGTACACTTGCATTTGTTAAACAAAAGCCAGTTACTTGCCAGACTTCGAAGATGAGGGACCTAACGAATGTCAGATTTTTTTATTGCAATTTGTCTCTTTGTATCGTGAGTTTCCACAATAGTGAAATCCAACATCAAAGAATTACGTGGAAATAACAAAAGACCTCAGCGCATTGTCAAATATTACACAGGAAGACGTAGAAGGAAAAAGGAAAATAAAATTCGACTCACGACACGCCGTTATCGGTTCAAGCGGCTCTGCGGCAAAACAATATGGTCCTTTAATAAGGTACTTCATTTATTGCTCCAAGTTTTTCCATACTAATGTCACTCAGTGTACGACGTCCAATTCAGGAAACAAATTTTATATCTTAGACATTTCTTCTCGATCGACATACATTCAAACAATAGATAATCGTTGAAAAACTGGAACACATTTTCGCCTATATGTCTTTGTCAATGTAAAATCGAAGTAATTCTAACAAGTTATTAAAGGTTTGACTGTGTTCGGAGGAAGTTGATGTAACTATCAGGTTCTGAGAGTAACATGTTCTTTAGATGTTCATGGGTACACCTATCTCTCAATTTCAGCTATTCCCTGGCCCAGCGTCTTGTCTCCTCTTTCTTCTTGATGCACAGTCTTGGATACACTGTGTTAACGTCAGTCCAAGAAATGCTTTTCTGCATTGGCAGCCATTCCTGTTGGTGTCGAAGTACACCAGCCAAGGCTGGACAGACAGCGTCAAGTTTACAATAATTTTACTACAATAAAAGTAATAAAATATTGCAATTTAAGCCACGAGATTAACGTAGATACTATATAACATAAATTTAAGAACTAGGTTACAATATACATTACAATAATAAGACAGTCATGTAGTAAAATAGCAGAGTTGCTGCTGTTTCCATTAACATTGGTTACAGCTCAGGTAAACACTGTTCTCATATCGGAGAAGTATTCTTCTATACTGTACAAAGGTTGCTCCAGAGAGGCATTCTTCTTTATTGTACAATTTTAGCTCTAAATTGTTCGATCCGTGAAGACTGAATACCTTCAGGTAGAGCATTAAATAATTTTAGGGTCACAATTGAGAAGCTGTTCTGCGTGTTAGTTAATCGACATCTTGGCCTGTCCATACTGTCTATTCAGCGAGTGATGTGTTGAACGTCATTTTTCTTTCTTTAGGTCTCATGATTTGTCTTTGTGTGAACAAGGCAACTCAATATAATAACTCATATATTGGCAGAAAACAGTCTGAACTCCAATTCCGGAAATAACTGGTTTGCAATGGTCAGTTTTTTTGCTTGAGGTAATGATCCGCATTGCTGTTTCTTGCAATAAAAGCAAATACTTGCAGTCTGCAGAATGGCACGTGAGGTTTTATTTGGCAAACTTCACTGCCAGGCTGAGCCGCTATTTGAGAAATCAGTGGCGAATTATAGCCTACTTTGTTATGACGACGTTTACAGCCTCCACTTGTTACGTCAGGATTCATCGTTGTTTTTCTCCCTTCTAATTTTTTCTTCGTTGCCGCAGCTGTCGACGCAGCTGCGAGTGCCTAAGCTCCTCTGAGTGTCGCCCACAGCAAGCGTTTTGAGAGGCACGTCATTGAGAGAGACAGAATATTCTCAACCCTTTGAAGCACAACCGTGCTTGTTTGTACGACAGCCATCGCGGCTTCCACACCAAGCCACCACAGGCAAAAAGTGAGGTAAGAAACGTGCGTGTGAGAGATTCAGCGCGTCTTCATCGTCGACCGATTTATCGCTGTATGAGCAGACACGGAACTCACTGGAACTGGTCTGCTTTTGATGAACCAAGTTGTGACGACAGCGTAAAATACGTCAACGAAAAACCACAGTGAGTGGTGTCCATTGCACTCCCATTTTTCATTCCGCGGCCTCATCGATCTTCATTGAATCTGTACAGTTGCGTTGTATGGAAACACTTTTTAGTTTTGAAGAAGGAAGATGGGGTAACATCCTGTCAACGACAAGGTTGTTGGAGCTCAAACTCGGACTGGGTAAGGATATGGGCCATGTCCTTTTCAAGGGGACCATCATAGCATTTACCTCAAGAAGATTAGAAAAACTACGGAAAGGTAACTCTGCTAACTCTGTATTAACTGTGGTCATATTGCAAAAGGGTACTCAGGACCTCACTAGGGGTGTGCCTTTGGGTGTGAGAGGGGGAGGGGCTTCGCGATTTCGCAACAAATGGTTTTAGGTATGCTCAATATACACTGACGAGCCAAAATAATATGACCACCTCCTCTTCTTCAGTAACGCTACAGCCCTTGGTGAGCCTTGCTTCTTCAGCGATCTTCCTCCACACTTCTCGGTTATTTGCTGCTCTTTTCCACCCTCCGGACTCCCACATTGCTGATGTCCATTATTACCTCGTCGATCCATCTTCTTCCAGGTGTCCGCAGCTCGTGGTCGTGCGGTAGCGTTCTCGCTTCCCGCGCCCGGGTTCCCGGGTTCAATTCCCAGCGGGGTCAGGGATTTTCTCTGCCTCGTGATGACTGGGTGTTGTGTGATGTCCTTAGGTTAGTTAGGTTTAAGTAGTTCTAAGTTCTAGGGGACTGATGACCATAGATGTTAAGTCCCATAGTGCTCAGAGCCATTTTTCTTCTAGGTCTCCCTTTTCGCTTAACTGAATTGATCATAACTTTCATCATTTTCTTTGGAATTCTATCCTCTGCCATTCTCTCCAAGTGTCCTAGTCATCGTATTCGCTGTGATTTCACAAATTTTACTATGTCCCTGCCTTGTATTAACTCTTGTAATTCGGCATTGTAGCTTATTCTCCAGCCTTCTTCCTCCATTATTGGCCCATAGATTTTGCGTAGTATTTTCCGCCGCTCAATGCTTCTTAGTGCATTTTTATCGTGTTCTGTCAACGTCCATACTTCTGAGCCGTATGTGATAACTGGGCGGACTAGGGAATTATATATATTAGCAGTTTAGTGTTGAGTCCCATAGTGCTCAGAGCCATTTTTGAGCAGTTTAGTTTTTCTTGTAACAAGGCTATTTTTTGAAAAGCTGCATATTTGCAAAGTAAGCTCTCTTCCTGCTTGTATTCTTTCCCTTGTAGCCTTTCCAATACTGTTATCATTTGTTATTAGGGCTCCCAAGTAGTTAAAAGAGGACACTCCATTGAAGCATTTCCCATTGATGTTTAGGTTTTCAGGGGTTCTTCTGGTATCAGATTGTGACATTAACATATATTTTGTTTTGTTTTCATTTACTATGAGGCCAATTTTTAAGGCTTCTGTTTCCATTGCCCGGTATGCTTCTAGGAGTGTGTTGGTATTTCGTCCTACTATAGCAATGTCATCAGAGTATGCACACATCTGGCTAGTTTTCATAAATATGGTGCCTCTTTTGTTGATTTTATTTACTATACTATGCAGGGCTATATTGAATAGGACAGTGGAGAGACTATCCCCTTGCTTCACACGTTTATTAAAGTCAAAGCTTTCACTTGTTCTGCTAAGGACCACCTGCTTAACTGTTTATCCGTCTTTGGAACGAAATACATCACTGATCCTGCGTGTCGAGGATCCGATTGTAAGTAAATCAACTAACATTTCTGTATCTCTTCAAGAATATGAAAAACAAAGATTACACCAAAATTACATTCCTACGTCAAATATTGTTCCCACACAGGTACTGTAATGCTCTGTAACGAATTTTCTTCAAAATTATGTCGATGGAAATGCATATAGCCTACAATGTGGATTTCTTTTTCTACTTCATCAACAGACAACAGCTGGTTAATGTAAATGAGGTCACGGATTTCTCCAGTTGTGGCATCAGCTGTGGATGTGACTGGATGTCCTGCTCTTGTATATACACTACTGGCCATTAAAAATGCAGATGATAAACGGTTATTCATTGGACAAATACATTATACTAGAACTGACATGTTACATTTTCACGAAATTTGGGTGCATAGATCCTGAGGAATCAGTACCGTGAACAACCACCTCTGGCCATAATAACGGCCTTGATACGCCTAGTCATTGAATCAGAGCTTGGATGGCGTGTACAGGTACAGCTGCCCCTGCAGCTTCAACACCATGCAGCTTCAACACGATTCCACAGTTCATCAAAAGTAGTGACTGCCATATTGTGACGAGCCAGTTGCTCGGCCACCATTGACCAGAAGTTTTCAATTGGTGAGAGATCTGGAGAATGTGCTGGCCAGGGCAGCAGTCGAACATTTTCTGTATCCAGAAAGGCCCGTACAGGACCTGCAACATGCGGTCGTGCAATATCCTGCTGAAATGTAAGGTTTTGCAGGGATCGAATGAAGGGTAGAGCCACGGGTCGTAACACATCTGAAATGTAACGTCCACTGTTCAAAGTGCCGTCAATGCGAACAAGAGGTGACCGAGACGTGTAACCAATGGTACCCCATACCATCACGCCGGATGATACGCCAGTATGGCGATGACGAATACACGCTTCCAATGTGCGTTCACCGCGATGTTGCCAAAAAATAAATAAAAATAATAATACGTCTTCCATCCTAGGGGATGCGTTAGATGACAAACAGGTGACAACGATATCTATCCCTTACATAGGCAATATAAGTTACAAATTGGGGCGTTTACTCAGAGCCCATAATTTCGGAGTCGCCTATTCTACTAATAATAGTTTACATAGGAATTTAATCCACTCCTTACACAATAAGAGCGATAAACTTTCCCAATCAGGAGTATATAAAATTACATGCGGGTTTTGTCCAAAATTTTACATCGGGCAAACGGGACGAGCTCTGGGTCTCAGGTATAAAGAGCATATTCCTACTAGAAGCGGTGACGGTACTAAGGGCTCTACTTATGCAGAACACCTTATGCAAACGGCTCATGCGCCGAGCCCTCCAGTTAATATCGAGTTACTTCATGCCGAGGTTAAGGACTTAAAACTGGATGTTTTGGAAGAAATGCAGATCTTTAAGCGTCTGCAACATGTTAAAGACAGTATCCTTAACGACCAACTCCTACTAAGAAATAGAAATTTTTTTGGAGGTTTCGCGCCTTTACTTTGCTCTACATACTTGTAAATCTGATGATCTGGGGATTATCACATGCGCGCGCTGATTGGCGAGCGCGGTTGGTCAAGCTGTTCATCTTCTTTCTTTTTATTCTCATTTTCCTTTTACTATGAAGGTGATTTTAGCCCGTTGAACACCTCACGTTTTATCCCTATATCTTTATTACCACGATGTCTTTAGATTACGTCCGCTCAGCTGCTGGCTTTAGGTATAGTTTTTAAGAGTTCCTCCTGTTGTCACAGGTAGCTTCATATATAAGTTTCTTTACTAGCACAAGCAACGTGTGCAGTTATTTTTTAGGTTTCATCTCCTATTTAGCTCGTCTCTTGTTCTATCCATTCCATTTTTTGATATACGTTGATCCACGGTTGGGAATATATGGGCTATTTAGCTCAGCAATGGTTTTGGGGTTACTGCTGTCCACCTTGTCTTTAATATAGTCCCGCCAAAAGGTGTCGCATGTGTTCGGATCTGGAGAATATGGCGGCCAATCGAGACCAATGCAAATGGCCTCTAAGTACCCCAGAGCAGGAATGCAGTCCCTAAAGTGCTTCTCCAGGGCATCAAACACTCTCCTGTTTCGATGGGGCCGAGTTCCGTAGCGCATGAACCACATCTTGACGAAATCGGCACTTTAGATAATAGGGATGAAATCATCTTCCAAAACCTTCATGTACCATTCGGTAGTCACCGTGCCATGAAGGAATATCGCACCAATTATTCCATGGCTTTCCACTGCACACACCGAGCGAGGTGGCGCAGTGGTTAGCACACTGGACTCGCATTCGGGAGGACGACGGTTCAATCCCGTCTCCGGCCATCCTGATTTAGGTTTTCCGTGATTTCCCTAAATCGTTTCAGGCGAATGCCGAGATGGTTCCTTTGAAAGGGCACGGCCGATTTCCTTCCCAATCCTTCCCTAACCCGAGCTTGCGCTCCGTCTCTAATGAACTCGTTGTCGACGGGACGTTAAACACTAACCACCACCACCACCACTGCACACCACACAGTCACCTGTTGTGGGTGAAGAGACTTCTCGATAGCGAAATGCTGATTCTCAGTCCCCTACATGCGCCAATTTTGGGTTATTGATGAACCCATCCAAATGAAAGTGGGCTTCGTCGCTAAACCAAACCATGCATGCGCATACTAATTCCAATCGTGCCTTGTGGCCAGCCACGCAGTTTGAACGTCCTAACGCACACTGTTCAGAAGTTGATTTTATTTCAGATAGATCAATAACAGTCACCCTGTAAACACTTATGAATCATTACCACGGTGGAACATGACATCCACGCTAGATACAGGCAGTTGTGGATACACAGATTCCTTCCCCAGAGCAGGGGGGGGGGGGAGGGGGGCGAAGCGAGTGGTGTCATTAGGCATTAGGAAGGACATCCGGCCACCAAATGCCTCTAACACTGTTAAACCCGATATAACAATGCCAATCCCATAGAGCTGTGGTGCGATTGGGCATTAGCTAGTACCCCCGCCTTCTCGCTCCCCCCCCCCCCCCCCCCCCCCCCCGCTGCCGTCTGGTGTCCCCCTGCCCCATTTTACCACCTACTTTAGCACCTAAATAATTTGTAGAATGAAAGACTTTCCTTGGAACACTTTTATTTTTAAAAAGATGAAATAGGAATGATATTTAGTTTGTGTGTGTGTGTGTGTGTGTGAGAGAGAAAGAGAGAGAGATAAAATGAATGACGAACGAATTCGTAGCACATCACAAGTGCTACTTACAACTGTTTCTCAGATAAGAAAGCTTACTATCCACAGTGAGGGTTACAAAACATACTTCCCCTGCATTACTCATCTGCAGCTCGTGGTCTAATGGCTAGCGTTGTCCCGGGTTCGATTCCCGGCCAGGTTGGGGATTTTCTCTGCCCGGGGACTGGGTGTTTGTATTGTGTTCATCATCATCATCATCATTCGTGACAGTGGCTAGACTGGACTGTGTACAAAAAATTGGGCTGTGTAAAAATTGGGACTTTGTACGGGCGCTAAAGACCGCGCAGTTGAGCGCCCCACAAACAAACATCATCATCATCACCCACTGCAATACTCTTATCCACAGCCGCACTTGCTTAACCTGCACACTACAGCCCCATTAAAAACCAAGTTAAAGTGTGTGCACTATACTCACTGTTCATAAATCACTTGATAGCTGCAGTCCTTTCTTCTGAATTGGTAGAAATTGGAAGATTTCAGGATGTTAATGGTTTGTGTCTGACCACCGCCACTAATAGTAATAACAATAATAATAGTACTGTGTACAGCACTATAGTAGCTCTTCCGTAGTTACTCGTGTATCATCAACTCCGACTCAAAGAAAGGCCTCGGCGCTTGTTCGTGACGTCACGTCGGCTAGGCACGGCGAACGCCAGGTCTGTTGCAGGCATACTCATAATGGTGGTGTCTCCCTCTTTGAAACAGGAAAATGTGAAACTACTGGCGGTAGTTGACCAACACACATTGTTCTGAGAGATTTCTGCTATCAATTAATTGTGCAATTCATAACACTTTTTAACAAATAGTGTACTCCTGAACTTAAATTTCCACCTGTTTTAAGGATTGACATACAAAAATAACTTCATGGTCCAGCTACAACAGAATTCGTGCTTCTTTACCTTATTTGTAAATCTGAGGAAGTTACGTTTGTACTGGGTTGCTTTTACAAGAAACTGTGAACATACTGGTGCTCTTCTTTAGGTATCTTGGTTGACTATGGGGTGAGGAGCACTGAATGTTAATGAAATATCTTGCTATTGTACACGTTGGGGGAGGGGGTGGGGGACAGAAGAAGAGGCAAAAGAGAGATACTTGTTTTATCAAATAAATTTTTTTATCTTATAAAGTTTCTCCTTTCAGTTGCAAGAGGGGAATATTTATCTTTTTAATGTGCATGTTTAAAAAAGTTTAAGCTCAGCAGTATTTTCGATGTATGAAGCTATTTTGTTTCCTGTTTAGAATTTCTTTCGTTGAAAACGACTGTAATCTAATGACTGTTAACAGTTGGACTTTTACACATGTAAATTAGTTCACATTTCCAGTGAGGATGTCAAACGAAAATAAATAAATAAAAGAAACGAGTTAATTGTAAAGAGAGACGCTCAGTAGCTCGGTACGGGCTTTTGTCAAAGTTTCGAGAACATACCTTCACCGAAGAGTCAAGCAGTATATTGCTCCCTCCTACGTGTATCTCGCGAAGAGACCATGAGGATAAAATCAGAGAGATTAGAGCCCACACAGAGGCATACCGACAATCCTTCTTTCCACGAACAAAAAAATGGTTCAAATGGCTCTGAGCACTATGGGACTCAACTGCTGTGGTCATAAGTCCCCTAGAACTTAGAACTACTTAAACCTAACTAACCTAAGGACATCACACACAGCCATCCCCGAGGCAGGATTCGAACCTGCGACCGTAGCGGTCGTGCGGTTCCAGACTGTAGCGCCTTTAACCGCTCGGCCACTTCGGTCGGCCTTTCCACGAACAATACGAGACTGCAATAGAAGGGAGAACCGATAGAGGTACTCAAGGTACCCTCCGCCACACACCGTCAAGTGGCTTGCGGAGTATGGATGTAGATGTAGGGGTTGGGGTAAGTTTCGATAACAAAATGGATCAAGTAAATATAATTACTTGAATGTAAAATTTCCGAAGCTTACAATGGGGCAAAGCATCTTATCATATTGATCTACGTTTGTTTCGACAGGGTTCAGTAATACACAACTATGATCTTCATTTGTAGCTTTACGATAGTAAGAAAATCTTTCATCTAAATAAAACTGCAGAATCCAAAACAATACCAAACATTTTGTCCAAAAATAAGAGGTTTATAGTGATAAGCACGCCCAGGCGTTTCTGCCTGCAACATACCTGGCGTTCGCCGTGCCTAGCTGACGTGACGTCACCAACAGGCGCCGAGGCGTTCCTTTGAGTCGGTGTAGGTATCATGCTGTCAAAATTAATCTGTTTCGAAGCGAGTAATGAAGCATTATCTGGACAACTGCAAGTATCTTAATGCTACTAATTGAGAAAAAGTAATTATTGATAACTTATATAATCAATATTAGAGTCTTACAAAATTGCGATAATAGTAACGATCTTCTGAAAATAATGTAGTTTCGTGACTAAAACAGAACCGAATCGTTTAGTTTTGTATGCCTCAGAAAATTTCATTTTACCGCTCAGTGGGTAATTACCCCCAGTTTGGGATCCATTGCCACAGAGAAACGGGAAAAGGTGAAAGGGTACAGTACCGCCCGACATTGAAAGTAGGTACAACATACTTCATTATTCTTGTCAGAACAACACATTTTTTATAAAAATAACTCAATTTCAATTAATACAGCGAAGCCGGATACCAGTGTAGGAAAGAATGACAATTTATTTATTTAATTGATCACATGTGCACTCTCACAAAATAAATCCCTACATCCAGTTTGGTGAGATCTGTGAAATGAATGAATGTATGGTCGTCTGCTAACCGCAGATAGTGAATGTGAATATATGATCATCTTTGAGATGGTACTTGGGTCACCTTTGGTGGGACCAAAGAGATGAAATTTACCTGAGCTTTGAGCGCCTGAAATGTGGCTGACCAATACAGTAGCAAGGTGCTCCCCTACTTCGGCAGAGGTGCGAGAGAACCTGAAGAACGACCATGTTTCAGCACTCGGGCGTTGGATCTAGTGTTGGTAAGACCTGTCTTAGGCGTGCTCCGTAAGGACAAAAGAGTGGAGACGTGGTATGCATGTGAAATACTTAAGAGTAGTTTAGAATAATAATTTCTCTATTTCAGGAACTTTTGTGGGGAGAATTAAATGTCAGGCAGGTAATATTAATGGGATCGTAGTAATCTTCGGAAGTGACCAACGGTCACAATGAAACCACGCGTAGCAATAAGTTGAAATACTTCCGAGTGCTTAAGTTAAGCTGAATTACTAGTGTGTGTACTATAAGTTGGAAATATTTAAGAAATGGCGTGTGCAGGACTTGAAATTAGAGACGAGTGCTTCCACGTGGTGAGTACTGTGTGAGTCTCAATCTGTGTATGAGACAAAGGATAAAGAGAAGTACTCGTCCATGGTATCAGTTGAGGACTCGCGTGTGTGATAAATATGTTCTTAATATTACTTTGCGTGTTATGCTTCCGTGTGACGCTTGATTCAAACTATAATACTCTGAGAGAGAAGCAAGGTGAGTCAGCTGTGTATCCAGCAACGCCACTTGGCTTGCATTGCACAGGAAGACGTGCATATATCGTCCAGAGTTCGTAGTAGGAAAGAAAAGTTACGAAGTGGGGCAGTGTCGTGTGAAACTGGGAGAAAGCTGAAGGTGATGGGATTATAACGTTGTGACTATTCCTTGTTTTGTATTGTATGTTGCCGGTGTGATGTATTTCATGAAATTTAAGTATGTGTGGTTTGCATGGGAGAGTAGCAAGGTAGTTTCTGAGGTAGTGGGTTATGCATGTTCCTTTTGTACCGCTCGGTCTTGAGGAAAGTTTCGTGATGATGGTTGTGAGAGTCGAAGTGTGAGATATAGCAAACGATCCACCATCCTATCCAGAAAGTGCACTGTAGCATTAAATAATTACGAGACCATAAGATAGAGAATCACCAATGTAAAGCCATGCCCACTGGGCGGAATTTCTCATGTGTAATTGTTGTAGGTTATAGAATTTGTGTGTTTAGGTTATAGAATTTATCGGAATAAATAAGATAGTGAAAAGAAAAAGATTGGTGGCCTTTTCCTTCGAATTGTATGTTGCCATGATATCCAGAATTTATAATGTGTGCGCCATTCATATTCAGTGCGATGGCCACGTGTTGATCAAAGCCGTTAAATAAAAAAGAAAATGTGGTATTGCCAGTGCGTAGTGAACAGTCAGAGTTGTGTAAATTACTAATAGTCAGATGTGCGTTTCCGTTGCGTAATATTCATACAGAAGAATAATTTGTAACTTAATTGTGAGTACTAGAGTTAATGTTACTCGATAAATAAGAATGAACCCACTCGCTTAGCAGACCACTCATCTTGCAGGCCTGACTGCTTGATGCCACAGTATGAGCAAGGCATGTGGGTGCCCCTCAAAGGCAACAGGAAAAGTAGAGGAAGACAGCGAAACACATGACAAATTAACGTCCGCAAGTAATGTTTTACGCTTATAACTACCGAGTTGTTATACCGACTATATCTTTTTTAATGGAACTGTAAACTTTTTTCTGCCTGCAAAGAGGACATCAACGATATAGCAATCAAATAGTAATAAGATGATAGAACCTGATCAAATAGTAATAAGATGATAGAACCTGATCAAATAGTAATAAGATGATAGAACCTGATGAAATAGTAATAAGTTGATAGCGTTGCATACCACTGTCACGCCTTCAGAAGAAGTCCCAAAAATTCTACACTCTTGTACCAGATATAAGGTGTCATACAGCATTCACAGTACTGCGAGCTATAGCTAAGGTTAAGTACATCTGTCGGTTCTCCTAAAAAATTATTTAATGCAGTATGGAGCGTTGGCCATCAATAACAACTTTGCAGTTCTCTTAAACCTTATGAGCGGCAAAACTTTTGGTGATTGCTGGCAAGTTATTGGAGACATGCGTTGCTATACAGGGTGTTACAAAAAGGTACGGCCAAACTTTCAGGAAACATTCTTCCCACACAAATAAAGAAAAGATGTTATGTGGACATGTGTCTGGAAACGCTTAATTTCCATGTTAGAGCTCATTTTAGTTTGTTCTTCCACCTATGCTCAGTGGAGCACATTATCATGATTTCATACGGGTACTCTACCTGTGCTGCTAGAACATGTGCCTTTACAAGTACGACACAACATGTGGTTCATGCACGATGGAGCTCCTGCACATTTCAGTCGAAGTGTTCGTACGCTTCTCAACAGATTCGGTGACCGATGGATTGGTAGAGGCGGACCAATTCCATGGCCTCCACGCTCTCCTGACCTCAACCCTCTTGACTTTCATTTATGGGGGCATTTGAAAGCTCTTGTCTATACAACCCCGGTACCAAATGTAGAGACTCTTCGTGCTCGTATTGTGGATGGCTGTG
Organism: Schistocerca americana; assembly: GCF_021461395.2. NCBI lineage: Eukaryota > Metazoa > Arthropoda > Insecta > Orthoptera > Acrididae > Schistocerca > Schistocerca americana. The sequence goes on from NC_060127.1 coordinate 119,461,668, forward strand.
ATACAATACGCCATTCTCCATGGCTGCATCAGCGCATCAGGGATTCCATGCGACGGAGGGTGGATGCATGTATCCTCGCTAACGGAGGACATTTTGAACATTTCCTGTAACAAAGTGTTTGAAGTCACGCTGTTGCTGTGTGTTTCCATTCCATGATTAATGTGATTTGAAGAGAAGTAATAAAATGAGCTCTAACATGGAAAGTAAGCATTTCCGGAGACATGTCCACACATCATATTTTGTTTCTTTGTGTGTGAGGAATGTTTCCTGCAAGTTTGGCCGTGCCTTTTTGTAACACCCTGTATAATGGGCACCTACAGGGACAAAGCTGAATGATTGAGTGTATAAGTACATTCGTCATATTCCATTTATTATTCTAGCTGTTGGTTTCAAAGAGATATATAGGATGATTTTTTTTCCACCGTGTTAGAACTCAAGGGATTGATTGATCGATGAGAGGATACAGAATAGAAGTGGTCTTGTGAGTGCTTGGTTTCCATGCTAGAGAACATTTATTCAATCACACATAGTTACAGAAACTGCGGTCTAATAGGCGCTGTACCATGCAGCCACAGTTACGGCATGTGTTGAAATGGTTTCCATGTTCTTCAGCGCATGCATGTGCGCGCCATAGCATGTTCTGCCTCACACGTTTACATCAGCCAGGCTGCATCTGTATAGTGGCAAAGGCAACATGAATACCCTGCTCAAGTGTCTCCACATCTGGAATGGACTCTGCATACACGATACTTTTGAGATGGCCCCATAACCAGAAATCGCACTGGTTGTGATCCGGTGAACGAGCAGGCCATATAACTGTACACCCTCGTCCAATCCATTGACCAGGGAAGACGCGATTGAGATGCGTCGGGACGTTAATGGCGGAGTGGACTGTAGCACCACCATGTAGCAGCCACATAAACCTTCGAATCGTCAATGGCATTTCTTCCAGGTAAAGTCACCCGCAAGAAACGCCGATAGTTCTGGCCTGTTAGGTGACGTGGAAGGAAGACTGGTCCCAAAATACGGTCGCCACTTATCCCGACCCACACAGTCCAGCTGCACCGATGATGATGATTCGCTGTCACCATACCAGGAGGGTTTCTGCATACTATCCCACAGATGACTGTTATGAAAGTTGACGATACTACTCCTCGTAAAGGTGGCCTCATCTGTGAATAGGATGGATGACACAAATCCCGGAATCGTGGTTGCCTGGTGAAGAAACCAGTCACAAATCTGTTCGCGATGTGAAAAGTCTAGTACGCCCTGCAAACGCTGTAAGTAATAAGGGTAGTAAAAATTGTCGTGGAGAATGTCCCATACGGTCGTCTGGCTTACCGTGTGCTGGTGGGCAAACTGCTTGGTACTGACACGACGGTCGACTTCCACAGTGCTAATCACATTTTCCTCCAAGTCTGGTGTCCGAACATTTCGGGTACGTCTTTTACGATTTCCTGCTTCCTGAAACAACCCTGTCTCAGACAAACGGCGAAACACTGTTGCAAACACTGAATACTGTGGTTATTGTCGACGAGGATGGGTCTCCTGATAGAATCTTGCTGCCCGCCGCCCGCTGCCATTTGCCTTTCCGTAAATAAACTCCCTGTCGGCAAGCTCTCGATTCCAATACAGAACCATTGTGTACAACGCTGTATCACATCCACTACAAGGTGAATCTGCAAGAGAAGTGAATCGGACTCAGCATTACCAATTACTATGGGAGGAGAGGACGCTAGGGCATGGTGTATGAGGAACAGTACCACCCTCTAGGAGGAAACCATGTATACTGTAACTGTGGCTCTATGGTACAGCGCGTATTAGTCGCAGTCTCTGTAACACAGTACGATTGAATAAATGGTCTCTACAATTTGTACAGAAAGCAGATGGCAGTTATAAGAGTTGAGAGACATGAAAGGGAAGCAGTGGTTGGGAAGGGAGTGAGACAGGGTTGTAGCCTCTCCCCGATGTTGTTCAATCTGTATATTGAGCAAGCAGTAAAGGAAACAAAAGAAAAATTCGAAGTAGGTATTAAAATCCATGGAGAAGAAATAAAAACTTTGAGGTTCGCCGATGACATTGTAATTCTGTCAGCAAAGGACTTGGAAGAGCATTTGAACGGAATGGACAGAGTCTTGAAAGGAGGATATAAGATGAACATCAACAAAAGCAAAACAAGGATAATGGAATGTAGCCGAATTAAGTCGGATGATGCTGAGGGAATTAGATTAGGAAATGAGACACTTAAAGTAGTAAAGGAGGTTTGCTATTTGGGGAGCAAAGCAACTGATGATGGTCGAAGTAGACAGGATATAAAATGTAGACTGGCAATGGCAAGGAAAGCATTTCTGAAGAAGGGAAATTTGTTAACATCGAGTATAGATTTAAGTATCAGGAAGTCGTTTCTGAAAGTATTTGTATGAAGTGTAGCCATGTATGGAACTGAAACATGGACGATAAATAGTTTAGACAGGAAGAGAATAGAAGCTTTCGAAATATGGTGCTACAGAAGAATGCTGAAGATTAGATGGGTAGATCACGTAACTAATGAGGAGGTATTGAATAGAATTGGGGAGAAGAGGAGTTTGTGGCAAAACCTGACCAGAAGAAGGGATCGGTTGGTAGGACATGTTCTGAGGCATCAAGGTATCGCCAATTTAGTACTGGAGGGCAGCGTGGAGGGTAAAAAACGTAGAGGGAGACCAAGAGGTGAATACACTAAGCAGATTGAGAAGGATGTAGGCTGCAGTAGGCACTGGGAGATGAAGAAGCTTGCACAGGATAGAGTAGCATGGAGAGCTGCATCAAACCAGTCTCAGGATTGAAGACCGCAACAACAACAACAACAGCATAGAACCCATGCATTTCCGGAAATAAGTTCAGTAGACCTTGTTGTTCCGTACCCTCTCATCGATCAGTCTCTATAGTTTGTACAGTAGAAATCACGCTTTATATTAAGCATGACAAACTTCGTTGCGAAGAAGCTAATACACCCAGTTGTGTGAACAGGCTACAGCAAGCCCTCTGAATTTACAGCAGAAATAATTCCAGTAACTCACTACTGGACCCGAAAAATTACCGCTTGGCTTGATAACTTACCTCAGGATACGATACCTTATGAAATTATGGGATGAAAGTAAGAAGGCTGCACCGGATTCTCTTCCTTTTTCATTTTTAGGTCACCTATGCCCAACCACATTCACTCTGCAAATGAAGATTTGTTTCAGCTGTTCTGTTGTATGCTGAATTTTTTATAGAGTTTTAATCCCAGGAATTTATCATTACCAACCTCATCTAACGACGTGCCGTGTTTTAACATATGTTGGATGGAATCTCTTGCAGGTTCTGAACGGCAAATAGTGACCTTCTTCAAAGTTTGACGAGACTAAAATGCCTTGAAGCCGATTATTGATGGTACTGTCCATGAAAATTTTATACCAGCTCTTTCTAAAAATACGTTTGTTTTGGTGCTTATTTTAATATTTATTTCATCTCCAAACAAATATCGCATCTGGTAATGTTATGTTGAATAGTCACTACATCCAAGAAGAGTAAGGACCGTAATATGGTACCTTGTGAGACACCTTTCACTAGCTGATCATGGCTTACAAATTAATCCGGGACTCTTTTCTATTGACGCCACCATTCCCATGTTAGGCAGATACGACACCAACCATTTCACATTTTCTGTGATATCATAGCATTGTAATTTACTAAAGAGTATGTTGTGATAGAAGCAGTCAAATAATTTTAACAGGTCATAAATTACTCTCATAATGCCCTCTGTAACGAATTAAGTGCCTTTTCCTCTGTGTGTTTAAGCAATCACATGAAAATTGTATCCAGGCCTACCAAAGACTAAAATTAGCGCCTCTTTGAGTGGCAGTTACTTGCCTCATGGACCACAAATGACCGGCCCGGCGGCAGCATATTTATTGACGGAGAACTGCTGATGAAATGCGATTAAAATCGTCGCGCGGGACGTTTTTAGCAGCAGTTGTGTAAATATATCCACTCGTCCCCGATAGGAGCGGGTCGGCAGCCAGCAACTCAACAGCAGCACGCAGCTGTGACTGCTTTCTTCAGTTTTTGTGATAGCCAGTCATCAACTCCCTACGCAAATGCACTCATCGGTCTGAGTTCCTTTTTTTATTTTTTATTTTTTTTTTCAAAAACGGCCTTCGAGATAATATACAGTTTCCCACAGTAGCGCAGAAAACTCCTGCGAGACTAAACGCCGCTTGGTGGCATTTCCGACAAGTGACGCGGTTAGGAAACTACACTGAAGCGCCAAAGAAACTGCTATAGCCGTGCATATCCAAATACTGAGATATGTAAACAGGCATAAGACGACGCTGCGGTCGGCAACGCCTATACAGGGTGGTCCATTGATCGTGTCCGGGCCAAATATCTCATGAAATAAGCGTCAAACGAAAAAAACTGCAAAGAACGAAACTTGTCTAGCTTGAAGGGGGAAACCAGATGGCGCTATGGTTGGCCCGCTAGATGGCGCTGCCATAGGTCAAACGGATATCAACTGCGTTTTTTAAAATATGAACCCCCTTTTTTTAATACATATTCGTGCAGTGCGTAAAGAAATATGAATGTTTTAGTTGGACTACATTTTTCGCTTTGTGATAGATGGCGCTATAATAGTCACAAACATATGGTCACAATTGTAGACGAACAGTTGGTAACAGGTAGGTTTTTTAAATTAAAGTACAGAACGTAGGTACGTTTGAACATTTTATTTCGGTTGTTCCAATGTGATACATGTACCTATGTGCCTGTTACGTAAAAAAACGTCACCCCAGACGATCACTCCCGGTTATCGGGCCGTATGGCGGGCGACAGACAAGCTGGTATCCCAGCGCTGTCCAGGGCGTCTCCAGCCACGTCGTCGGCCTGGAATCTCATTGACTGGAGGAGAACTGCCTTGAGTGATAAATCCCCGTTCAAAGTGAGCCTCGATGCCCTGGACAGAGGTGGGGTACAACCTAACTGTCACCTGCCACATGGCACGACAACCAGGATTGATGGTCAGCGGTGTTTTTTCTTTTCATAGCAGGACCCCTTTGGTCATCATCCATTACAGCACAGCGGTACGTGGACGATATACTACGCCCAGTTTTGTCGCCCTTCATGGCAAGCCATCATAGGTTTACATTTCAGCAAGATAATGCCCGCCCACACAAGGCGAGAGTTTCTACAGCTTGTCTCCGTATTTGCCAATCCCTACCTTGCCCAGCAATGTTGCCAGATCTCTCTCCAATTGAGAAAGTTTGGAGCATTATGGGCAGCTTGGGATATTGACGATTTGGAGCGCCAATTGGACTGACTGGCACGATATCCCTCAGGAGGACATTCAACAATTCTTTCAATCAAATGGTTGAAATAGCTCTGAGCACTATGGGACTTAACTTCTGAGGTCATCAGACCCCTAGAACTTAAAACTACTTAAACCTAACTAACCTAAGGACATCACACACATCCATGCCCGAGGCAGGATTCGAACCTGCGACCGTAGCGGTCGCGCGGTTCCAAATTGTAGCGCCAAGAGCCGCTCGGCCACCACGGCCGGCAATTCTTTCAATCAATGGCGAGCCGAATATCTGGTTGCATAAGGGCAGGAGGTGGACAAACGCGTTGTTGACTTGCGCAATTTGTGAAGCACCTTCTCTACAATGAATAATCCGATTTTTCTGAAACTCTAATGATTTGTTTGTCTGCAAATGTACGTCACATCCACCAATTTCCATCTCTTTCGGATAATTCGTCCGTGGCGCCATCCAAAAATGTTTTGCATCACCTCGGTTCCGAGAGTTCCGGAACCTGTACAGAAAATTGGAATAAAGAGCAACATAAACTTCATTTCCGCCCTCTTTGTTGCTCGTGAAAACCACACATTGCATGTTGTACCACCATACAGCGAGACCTTCAGAGGCGTGGCCCAGATTGCTGCACACACCGATACCTCAAATACCCAGTAGCACGTACTTTTGCATTTGTACCCGTATTCGTCGTGGCATACCACCCACAAGTTCATCAATGCACTGTTGGTCCAGATTGTCCCACTCCTCAACGGCGATTTGGCGTGGCTGGTCAGTCACGTCGTCCATAAACAGCCCTTTTCCATCTATCCCAGGCATGTTCGATAGGTTTCATGTCTCGAGAACACGCTGGCCACTAGTCGAGCGATGTCGTTATCCTGAAGGAAGTCATTCACAAGATGCGCACGATGGGGGCGCGAATTGTTGTCCATGAAGACGAATGCCTCACCAATATGCTGCCGATATGGTCGCACTATCAGTCGGAGGATGGCATTCACATATCGTACAGCCGTTACGGCGCCTTCCATGACCATCATGTAGCCTATTGTGCACAGTTTGAGTCGTAACACGACGTCCTATGGCTGCACGAAAAGCATTATTCAACATGGTGGCGTTTCTGTCAGGGTTCCCCCGAGCCATAATCTGTAGGTAGTGGTCATCCACTGCGATAGGTAGCCCTTGGGCAGCCTGAGCGAGGCATATCATCGACAGTTCCTGCCTCTCTGTATCTCCTCCATGTCCGAAAAACATCGCTTTGGTTCAGTCCGAGACGCCTGGACACTTCCCTTGGCTAGTCCCGGCGGAGGTTCGAGTCCTCCCTCGGGCATGGGTGGGTGTGTTTGTCCTTAGGACAATTTAGGTTAAGTTGTGTGTAAGTTTAGGGACTGATGACCTTAGCAGTTAAGTCCCATAAGATTTCACACACATTTGAACACACACTTCCCTTGTTGAGAGCCCTTCCTGGCACAAATTAACGATGCGGACGCGATCGAATCGCCGTGTTCACCGTCTAGGCACGGTTAAACTGCAGACAACACAAGCTGTGTACCTCCTTCCTGGTGGTATGACTGAAACTGTTCGGCTGTCGGACCCCCTCCGTCTAATGGCGCTTCAGTCCGGAGCCGCACCTGCTGCTACGGTCGCAGGTTCGAATCCTGTCTCGGGCATGGATGTGTGTGATGTCTTCAGATTAGTTAGGTTTAAGTAGTTCTAAGTCTAGGCGACTGATGGCCTCAGGTGTTAAGTCCCATAGTGCTCAGAGGCATTTTGAACCGTCTAATGGGCGCTGCTCATGAACGGTTGTTTACATCTTTGGGTGGGTTTAGTGACATCTCCGAACAGTCAAAGGGACTATGTCTGTGATACGATATCAAGTCAACGCGTGGAGTCGTTCTAGCAACGATATTGGTCACAAATGAGGAAATCCGCTGATTTTGATACAGCCCAGATTGTTATGGCCCGGCTCCTGGGATCGAGCATCTCGGAAACAAGGAAAAGCTGTTTGGCTGCTAGCGTGGCATCTGTGAAAGCTGTTGACGGACGGTGAAAGGAGTTGGATGGTCATCGCCTCATCTCAGAACGTGGAGGTGGGAGAGTAGGATAGGCGGCGCGACCTGTGGTAGATCTGGCGACAGAGTACAATGCTCCTATAGGCAGATGTATTTTCTCGTATGTGTTCCCATGTTGACCCAACGACATAGGCAGTTACTATGGCATTGAGCACGCGATCACCGAGATTGGTCCGTAGGTCAATCATAACGTGTCATGTGGTCGGATGAATCACGATTTATATTACACCAGATCGATGACATTGTGCCCAGATACGCCGTCATCCAGTCGCACTGTGCCTTTTGAACCACCATGTAATGGGTTAAACGATTAGCTTAGTGCTTAGCAAACAAACTTCCGATACTTTAGCGTTGGTCAGAGTTTCGCTCTCTCTAGAATAACGACAAAACACGTAATACGTAAGTAAATACTAGTTCCAGTGATCTTACATCAGGACACAACCAGAGATGGGTGAACTCGGGTTAACTCAGGATGAGGTGATTTCAATTCGGCGGCCCCCACCATCGACGACGATTTGCACGATGTTGGAGTATACTGCCGTCACGCCGACCGAACCCGAGATGAACCGTGCTGAGTCTGTGCCTACAGAATGGGACGTTGCTCACTGTGAACTTCACAAGTACAGTAGTTTATTACGATTTAGTGTGTTTGATCGAAATTCGTGAAGCATTTGATAAGTGTTATTTACAATTGGGTCTATTTGCAACATTAGCATCGTGGCAACTCATATATATTAATATTTAGAGTGTATACAGGGCGAGTCACCTAACATTACCGCTGCATATATTTCGTAAACCACATCAAATACTGACGAATCGATTCCACATACCGAACGTGAGGAGAGGGGCTAGTGTAATTGGTTAATACAAACCATAAAAAAATGCACGGAAGTATGTTTTTTAACACAAACCTACGTTTTTTTAAATGGAACCCCGTTAGTTTTGTTAGCACATCTGAACATATAAACAAATACGTAATCAGTGCCGTTTGTTGCATTGTAAAATGTTAATTACATCCGGAGATATTGTAATTCAGTTGAATTACTTTACGTGGAATAACGTATTAAATCGGGAAAGTTTAATTATTACAAACCAGTACAAATAATAGGAAGACAGTATCATTTATATACGGGAGTGCGTCTGTTAAGCTACAAGGATATTACGATCCTGTAAAGCGAACTCAGTAACGCACATTAAAATGCAGCGTGAGAAGGCAGTACATTAAGCAACCGCACAGCTGTTGCTGCTACAGCCATTATGCGCGCGCAAGCACCTACGAACCGACAACATCGCCCCCTTCCACGATCAACTGCGTTTCGCTGTCAATCACTTTGTTATTTTGATCCGGGTATAGTATCCATCACATTGCGACTATGTAATCACCGGTTGCAAAACCGCAAAGCTCTGGCTGGTTACCTGAACTGAATCGTAATCTACGCAGACACGAAAGAGGGAACGGCGTTGAATGTTATCTTAGTTTTTCACCTCAACACGGTTTGAACTCGATTTGCGCAAACTTTCAACTCGGTTTGGCGTCAACTCGGGTTGGCCCATCGCTATACTCAAGCCTCAATTAATAGAATAGTCTATAGCTCCCCCAAAGTACGACTAGTGACCGGATTATATGCATCATAAAAACCTTAAAATTTGCATGAAAAATGGTTAAAAATGCATGAAAAATATCGAAATATGCAAATTCAAATAATAAAAAAATATGGTAGTTACTGCGTGCAATATAACTCAACGTCCAACCTGTGCATATCAGAGGAAGAGCGCCGGCCACGCGAGAAATCGGTACATTAGAACGCTGATATCAGTTTCTGAATACTTTCTGACAGAGGTTAAGAAGGGGCCTTTCTGGGATTATTTTCTAAAAATATGCAAAATAGGGACACATATTATGTTTCAAGAATTGTTCTTTCTTTGCTATTGTTGTCGGTAATAAGCGAATGCAATGCGAGTGAGTCACAGCGAAACAATCGATATGTACAGGACCAACTTCCAGATATAACGCACATAGAAGGGCACACTCACTCCGTGATGTTTTATTTAAAAAAGAACATACAATCATGATTTTTTTGAACAGCATTAGCTTTTAATTAATACAATTGGACCAAAGCAATATTTACAATTTATTTTGCATTTTTCTACTTGTTGTGTACATAGTTCCGCGTAGTCAGTGCGTACACAACTTTCCCAATAGAGAGCGCCTCGCTAAGCACAACAGTGCACGCACAGCGCTCGTCCGTCTCCACACTACGAGATGGCGCTGTCTTAGAGACGGACCAAATTCTGCTTCTGGCGATCCGCGTATTAGTATGTAACGCAGCCAATGAGATTGCTGCTAACGTAGAACCTTTTCTCCTCGCGGATCCCACTCGCGCAGTGACCTGAACGCTCGACGTATTATAATGAGTGTACAGACCTCCGATTAGTCTGCATTAGTCTGTAGTCAAGTTTCAGTCTGCACCTAATAACATAACCATGTTCCTCTACATAGCCATGAAGATAAATGACTAGACACTTTGTCAAGTATCAGAGATATGTGAGAATAAGATTAACGTACCAAGACCAAAGGAACGTCAGATTGTCAATTGTAAACAGCAATCAGAATCAAGTTACGTAATGTCTATGCCTTTTTATTATTTTAGTAAATGTGTGTGAAAACTAATCAAGTTCTGTTTAAAGTTGGTCACCGTCAATCTGCTGCTCTAAGCGTGCAAGTGGCATTTCTATCGTCTGACCTAACGGCAGAAGATAAACACGCCACGATAAGACCACGAGACATATTGCTGACACTCGCCTACTTCGTTAGAGCGATAAGTCAAATAACCTGATGGTGTGTGTACCGAATGTCTTACAGAACGCACACCACAGTAACCTTACCCAAGCTTCATCTCTCTCCTTCCGGAGAAAGAAACTAACGGTTCCGAAAGTTAGGGTAGTGTCGGTGGCGGTTTGAATTGCCGCGATCGACGGGTTAACATCTGCGTGATGCTTGTAGGCTGAAGTAGGGAAGTAGGCTTGTCTCAGGTTGATGTAACAATTTATTAACGAAACCCTGCGGTCGGAACAGACAATAATACACTGCAACCGATAACACGTGCGAAGGCGTGAGAAAAATTCAGTACGGTAAATTATTTCGTATGTAACACACTTGCATTCACGCTTTCACCGTAACGCACTTGCATTCACGCTTTCACCAAGGAGTAGAACGTGGAACAGAAATCAACAATCAAAGAATAAATCACAGAACAAATGTCGCTTTTGTATAGCGTCTCTGGCGTCCAGCGGGAAAGTTTCGCGGCACTGTACTTTCAAACACCCGCGCATGTCACGGCGCTGGAGGATGACAGAAGAAGCCAGAGGTAGTGTCGTCACTCGTACTTTTTATGTGTCTATGGGCAGTACCAAACATTTCGCTTCAGCAATGCTGTCTCACAGTTTATTGGTTTTCTCGATTGAATTTTCCTCTGATTCAATAAGTAAAATGATAGTAAAATGTCTTTTTCAATGTCACAGATAATGGAATATTATGTGCATGCACTTCATTTAATGTAGTTCTTGTGTGTGTAATGAGCATAGTCCGGCGAAAATCAAACCAAATAATGACGGGGAATTGAGCAAATGGAAATGGGGGAAAAGACAAGAAACTTTAAGTAAACAGTATTTTTATAGTAGTTTGTATAGCAAAAATTTCTGTAACAGGATAGGTGTTATATCAGAATAACGATGGATGTTGTCACAGCCACCTCCTTTCTTTGTTGCTAGCAGTCTGTTACCGTTCTCTCAGTAGTTAACAAGCACTAAATAATGTGCAACAAATAGCAATAATCTCAGACGCATTTTCCCAGCACCAAGGAAAAGTGACTGTCAACGATGAATCGCCATTTATGACGCAGCTTGCAACGGTACGATACTCCGACCTGTGTCGTTGGAAACATGCGCACACTGCACATGAGCACGTAAACAGTCCATGCTTCACATTTCAACCGCTTTGTTCATGCAGAACAACAACATATCGACAGGTATGTTCGTCTCCACTGTCATGCCGAGCGCACAAAACAGTACAGACTTCGGCCCTTGTGCGAGGTCAGTCTTTCTCTGCAGAGCTTCCACAAAAATCTCGAGATACAAAACCGTAGCCAATGGTATCCGTGTATAGGGATCCCAGTTGTCCCGATTTTTCTGTGTGTGTGTGTGTGTGTCTTGTTCTTTTTTCTTTCATGACAGTTTACTAATACACAGCGTCACCGGTTCCGATCCGGTCGAACTGTCTCGGCGGACAAGTGGGAGGGGACTCAAAGCAACAGCTGAATAACAGCCGAGCATAGCACGTTGGAGGTGTGGCGGTGGAACTTTTAAGTTCCGTGTCACCCTCCGAGGGTGGAAGTACAGAGGAGGGGTGCAGTAACGCCCCAACACTATGGTCAAAAAAAGAAATGGCTGGACGAGAACAGGCCACTGCTAGTGACTGTACGAGAACGGACAGAAAAACGTGGTCGTATTGGGCCTGTCGTCAGTCATAGCCCGAATCCGAGTCCTCCAGGAGGGTGAGCGGAGCGGGGTGTCGGTGCCAGCGCCGTGGAACTGTGGTGCCGATGGTTTGGAGTCCAGCGACCGTCTCACGGAGGGTGTCCACTTTACTGTCTAGTTGGCGAACCTTACGGCGAATGGTCTTTCTGACAAGGGCTGTATTTAAATGATGACTAACTGAAACCCTCAGTTGCCGACGGGTGTTGTTGATATACCTCGATGTGGACAGCTGAAAATGTGTGCCCCGACCGGGACTCGAACCCGGGACCTCCTGCTTACATGGCAGACGCTCTATCAATCTGAGCCACCGAGGACACAAATGAATAGCGCGACTGCAGGGACTTTTCCCTTGCACGCTTCCCGTGAGACTCACATTCCCAACTGCCCACAATTCTACATATGTAATGTACCTTATAGACATTTGCCCATCCACTCATTACTCGCGCACGCTTTGGCGATTCCTGTAAGAGTTTGGGCAACCTGTGCGCATTCGCACAGACGAAGGTCAATGGCTGGGTAGCCTTTAACTATATATATGAAGACAGTAACTGTTCTCGAAAGAACAGAATACTGTTGATGACCGAGCAGCTTTTCCCTGGAATAAATGATGACTAACTGAGACCCTCAGCTGCCGACAGGTGTTGTTGATATACCTGTTCTTTCGACAACACCTGTCGGCAGCTGAGGGTTTCAGTTAGTCATCATTTATTCCAGGGAAAAGCTGCTCGGTCATCAACAGTATTCTGTTCTTTCGAGAACAGTTACTGTCTTCATATATAGGGCTGTATTTGTCTCCTCACACAGAGTGACAATCCTGGTGAGCGGAAGGGCGTGAAGATTCCACCTGAGAACTTTATTCTGAAAGTACTAGAGCGTCAGCGCCCGGGACTTACTAATCGTGACCCACGCAAAGGAACCATGCGTTAGTGAGGGCAGGACAACGGAGTGATACAACCGGAGCTTGGTGTCTAAATTCAGCTCTCGGCTGGAGAAGAGCGGGTACAAGGCCTTTGTCAGCTTTAACCCTTTATGGGTGACGTATTCTGGGTGGCGGTGGAAGAAAAGTTTCTTATCCAACCAGACCCCGAGATACTTGGTAGCTTGGGCTCACGGGACTCGGACGCCTCCGATTGAGATGTTGTGGCGGAGTATAGGGCGCCATTTAGTGAAATACACAGCCATGGTTTTGGTGGCATTGAGGGCCATTTTATTGGAGCGACACCAGGTGACTGTTGCGTCCACTTGCCTTTGGAGGCGAGCAATGAGTTGATCAGAAATGCGGGCGGTCGTATAAAGTGCCGTGTCATCGGCGTATTGCGCCAAATGGCAGTGACGGCGGACGGGCATATCATTGACATAGATATTATTTTCTGGGACAGCCTCTTATTCGGATAAATCGTCCTGGTGCCCCGAACGTTGTCTAGGTACAGTGAAGTAAACTGGATCATGCAGTGTGTTTCTCGACTGGAGCATCTGACCCAGTATAGAAGGTGTTACAAAAAGGTACGGCCAAACATTCAGGAAACATTCCTCACACACAAATAAAGAAAAGATGTTATGTGGACATGTGTCCGGAAACGCTAAATTTCCATGTTAGAGCTCATTTTAGTTTCGTCAGTATGTACTGTACTTCCTCGATTCACCGCCAGTTGGCCCAATTGAAGGAACGTAATGTTGACTTCGGTGCTTGTGTTCATATGCGACTCATTGCTCTACAGTACTAGCATCAAGCACATCAGTACGTAGCATCAACAGGTTAGTGTTCATCACGAACGTGGTTTGTAGTCAGTGCAATGTTTACAAATGCGGAGTTCGCAGATGCCCATTTGATGTATGAATTAGCTCGGGACAATAGCCGTGGCGCAGTACGTTTGTATCGAGACAGATTTCCAGAACGAAGGTGTCCCGACAGGAAGACGTTCGAAGCAATTGATCGGCGTCTTAGGGAGCACGGAACATTCCAGCCTATGACTCGCGACTGGGGAAGACCTAGAACGACGAGGACACCTGCAATGGACGAGGCAATTCTTCGTGCAGTTGACGATAACCCTAATATCAGCGTCAGAGAAGTTGCTGCTGTACAAGGTAACGTTGACCACGCCACTGTATGGAGAGTGCTACGGGAGAACCAATTGTTTCCGTACCATGTACAGCGGGTGCAGGCACTATCAGCAGCTGATTGGCCTCCACGGGTACACTACTGCGAGTGGTTCATCCAACAATGCGTCAATCCTCATTTCAGTGCAAATGTTCTCTTTACGGATGGGGCTTCATTCCAACGTGATCAAATTGTAAATATTCAGAAGCAACATGTGTGGGCTGACGAGAATCCGCACGCAATTGTGCAATCACGTCATCAACACAGATTTTCTGTGAACGTTTGGGCAGGCATTGTAGGTAATGTCTTGATTGGGCCCCATGTTCTTCCACCTACGCTCAATGGAGCACGTTATCATGATTTCATACGGGATACTCCACCTGTGCTGCTAGAACAGGTGCCTTTACAAGCACGACACAACATGTGGTTCATGCACGATGGAGCTCCTGCACATTTCAGTCGAAGTGTTCGTACGCTTCCCAACAACAGATTCGGTGACCGATGGATTGGTAGAGGCGGACCAATTCCATGGCCTCCACGCTCTCCTGACCTCAACCCCCTTGACTTTCATTTATGGGGGCATTTGAAAGCTTTTGTCTATGCAACCCCGGTACCAAATGTAGAGACTCTTCGTGCTCGTATTGTGGACGGCTGTGATACAATACGCCAATCTCCAGGGCTGCATCAGCGCATCAGGGATTCCATGCAACGGAGGGTGGATGCATGTATCCTCGCTAACGGAGGACATTTTTAACATTTCCTGTAACAAAGTGTTTGAAGTCACGCTGGTACGTTCTGTTGCTGTGTGTTTCCATTCCGTGATTAATTTGATTTGAAGAGAAGTTATAAAATTAGCTTTAACATGGAAAATAAGCGTTTCTGGACACATGTCCACATCACATATTTTCTTTCTTTGTGTGTGAGGTATGTTTCCTGAAAGTTTGGCCGTACCTGTATACTATATGCCTGAAAGAACAGACACCACACATTCATACAACTGATTCCTCTAGATGGGCAACGAATCCACAACCTTCAGCGCGGATGCTCATTGCATTCGACCTTCAGTGGGATTCTAAAATTAGCGAGCCATGAATGGGGGGGGGGGGGGTCTGCGGGTAGGTTGCGCTAGCTGGGAATGTGACTCGGTGGAGGACCGTGCAGAGAGAGAGAGAGAGAGCGCATTTGCAATAAACACAGTGGATGGCGCCGTGGTTTACGCACCTGCCTAGTAATCAGGACATACTGGGTTCGAATCCCAGTTCGGAACACATTTTGATGCGTCACTCGTGATACTACACAAAGTCCCAATACAACTGGTATCATTAGTTCTTTCCCTCTTATTTTCTTCCATTTCCAGTTACAAAAAATAAGACATGACAGGCAACCTCCCCTTAGAAAAATTTATGAATCACTGTGCTGGTAAACCCCTTACGTTATTTGATTTTCAAACAGCTGAGCAAAACTGAACGTACTCAGACATTTCCTCTTTACTTATTCTGACCATCACTAAACTGACACACAATATTTTTAGCGCAACGCAATCTGACTTTCAACAATCCCTACAAAAGAATGGCCGTGACTAAAAATAAGCCGGCCGGTGTGACTGAACGGTTCTACGCGCTACAGTCTGGACCCGCGCGACCGCTACGGTCGCGGGTTCGAATCCTGCCTCGGGCATGGATGTGTGTGATGTCCTTAGGTCAGTTAGGTTTAAGTAGTTCTAAGTTCTAGGGGACTGATGACCACAGATGTTAAGTCCCATAGTGTTCAGAGCCATTTGAACTAACAATAACCTACACCTTTCATGAATCACTTACCTCACAAAAATCTTCGTTACTCGAACTACTGCAATACAGCGAGCGCCAATACTGCCAGCTAAATAAAAGATTCTAACTACTGAAGGCACTAACTACTGATAGGCATACTTAGCAAACGAAAGATTTTAATAGAGAACAAACAATGTATTTACCTTAATAGTGTTCAAAAGTCATTATATCGCTTCATGACATCCAGTTTTACAAATTTAGTCTCTCTGACGGACACACGTCCAGATCGTCCGCTCTCAAAATTCTGCCATCTCTCTCCCCACATCCACCACTGCTGGCGGGTCTCCAACTGCGCAATGCTATGCGCTGTTCACATCGAACTGCCCAACACTTCAATAGCAAATATTCCAACAATACAAACCAGCCACAGACTGCACACAGCACAGTCAGTGATTTTCACACAGACCGCTACGTGGTGTTACCAACATAAAAACCTAAACAGCCTACTGACAGTCTACCAGTACCAAACATCGAAGTTCCTCTGTGGAAGAAATTTCTGGGAATGTCCGTTTGGACCACAGCAGTGTACTGTGGGAAAATCGGAAAAGAAGAGAATCGAAGCATTTGGGATGTAGTGATATAGAACGATTTTTAAAATTATGTGGGCTGAAAAGATGACGAATAAAAAGGTTCCCATAACTTGGGGTGATTTGGAACATACTAGGGCGAATTGGAACGCCATGGCCATTGCGCGCGGTGGAGAGTTACTATGGTGTAACTAATGGAAACCGCCTTCCATAGCCATATTAGTTGTCACAGTGATACAAAAATTGTGTTTGTCAGAGATGCATTTAAGTATAAAACTTTCTGTTTTCGGAAACTCTGAAAACAACGATTGCACTGTTACTTTGGTAATAGTAACACAGTTCTCTGATCTGGTAATGTGGAGGGCACAAGTTAGCCATGATGTATGACAGATTAGGTTATGTTTGGTTATATTATGCGTTAATTACAGGCGTAATGGTGAATTAGGACATGTCGCGAGTGCACAAAGAGAAGAGTGGGCCAAGTGACTATCAAAGACTATCTCGCTAGATAATCCTCCTGAAAGCTATTAATGAACTCAAGGCACGGAAAGTAAATCTTAGGAATACACCTCAAAATATGGAATACTTGGTAGTTCACTCTCAAGGAAAATAATAAAAATCCTTTTAAAATAGGTGGGCATACTGCCTTGACGATAGAAGAAGAGAAGTTTTAATCAGTAGCTTATTTAAATGTGCAGAATGAGGTCAGCCAATTACCACTAGTGGGGTTAGGGATATTGTGAAGTGCTGCTTGGGCTGAAGTGGAAGAGTAGAAAAGAGGTTTGAAGATAACAGGCCAGGATATGAGTGAGTGAAATATCTGCTTCCACCTAACATGGATCTTAATGCACACTACAGTGAAAATATAACGAGAGCCGAGAGCTCCAGCTCAAGTGAACAGCGAAGTTATGGTAAACTATTTTAAACATTTGGAGGAGATGGTGAAAGGTGTTCCACCTAGGACGAAACATTCCCAAGTGTCAATAAACGATCTTGCTGAAGCTTGGAGATGTGCAGAGGGAGCAAAAGAGTGCAATATATATTTTTTTGTTTGTGCCCAACTTCATTTTTTGAGAGCTACACACCCTGCAACGTAATTTGGCATTTCAGATATTGAGGGAATAGCTTCGAAAAAATGGAATACATAAAAAACAATTTTCCTACAAAAGTTGATATGTAATTAATATCCTTGAAAACTGTATAATCAACTTCTGTAACAATTTGAAATTTTGCAAAATATCCTACCACCATTAATTTACTTTTAAAAATGAAAACTTTTGTTACAACACAAATTAGCTTTCAAGCACATACATTCTTGTTTATCAAAGCCGGTTTCTGAAATACCAGTTTGGAAAATGAGCTGTCGCAATGTGCTGTCTTAGTATTTTCAACATACCTAATTAAATATCTGAACATTCGTTATTATTCTAAAATTGTTATTTTACGTATTACATTCACAGGTTTTTTTAGTTTACCGTTTTACATTCGTGTATTTTGCTAATTGAAAATAATAAGTAACTCATTTTTACTTTAGCAAATAATTACAATAATCGTAACGTGTAAAGCACTGCTTAAATCATACCGTTTTCTTTACACCATGTACATAGAATGAAAGAAATTTCATCGTGTAATATACACTGTAGAGAAGACGATATAAAACAAAATTCAGTGGCATTTCAAATTGTCACAGGTGATCCTCTACATTTCCTGATCTGTATCAGGCATATTTCAGTACACTGGTAAGCCTTGACAAAGAGAATTGACTATGTACGAGCGGCAGCAGCTTGGCTGTATTGTTTCTCAAGTGGAGAGTGGCATCCTAGTCATTCAGCAGAACTAGATCTGAAAATCTTCTCACAAAGTTCTGCCAACACTGAAAGCTGTATATGCTCCACAGCTGTACCTGTGCTGTCGAGCCCTTTGCAATCACCAAATGTTTCTTGTCCTTGGGTACGGCGCTCAATTTTTTTTTTTTTTTTTTTTTTTGCTACTGTACACCAGTCTTTTTGTAATTTGAATAGAAACTAATGGTGAGTTTGGCCTGAGAATTCGAAAATCTCTTTTTGAAGTTCCAGATGTCCTTGTGACAGCATCGAAATATAATAAACAAACGTCTGACCAGGTTAAAAGATATTTGAAATACGTTTCCTTTCCCAGTGAGGGAGAAATATTTGTACTGGCGGTAGATTCTTGCAGTGGTCAGCGTGAAAGAACCATTTAGAGAATCGTACCTGAGAACAAGAAACTTGTTGAGCTGGTGATGCCAAAGGGCTCACTCACGCTATGGCACGTACAGCATTTGATGTTGGAGGAACTTTGTGAGAATATTTTCAGATCTAGTTCTTTTGAATTATTATGATTTCAATCTCCAATTTATAAACAATATAATCAAGCCGCAGTCCTTGGTACATAATCAATTCTCTTCGCCAAGGCTGACTAATGTATTGAAATATGCTTGATGCAAATCAGGATATATGACAGTTTGAAATCCTGCTGAATTTTATTTTATATTGTCTTCAACGTCGTGTATATTACATGAAGAAATTTCGTTAATCTTTTGTGCATGTTATAAAAAAAGTTATGTTTTCAGAATTTCTTTATTCATTGTAATCATTTCCTATCATAATAATGAGTTATTTATTATTTTGAATTAACTAAATACACATATGTAAAACGGTAAACTAAAAAGAACATGAATGCAAAACGTAAAATAACGATTTGAGAATAGTAATGAATGTGTAGATATTTAAGTAGGTATGTGGAAAATACTCTGACAGCACACTGTGACAGCATCTTTTCCAAAAATAGTATTTCAGAAACCAGCCTTATTACACAGGGATAAATGTGGCTTGAAAGATTATTTAATTTATGTTGTAATAAATGTTTTCGTGTTTCAGAGTTAATTAATGGTGATGAGGTACTTTGTACAATTTCAAATTATTACAAAAGTTGATTATACAGTTTTCAAGAACATTAGTTACATATCAACTTTTATACTAAAACATTTGTTAATTATCAAAGTTCTGAAGATGTTCTCTCTAAACCCAAAATGGCAAATTACCTTTCAGTATGTGTGGTCGTTAAAAGTGAAATTGGGCACTAACAAAAAAAAAAACACGTATTGGACTATTATGCCCCCTCTACACACCAGCCAAGTTTCACCAAGATCATTTTTTGACACTTGGGACTGTTCCTTTGTTAGCGACAGAGTCAACTACGATAAAACCCACTTCTCCAATGATCCTGGTGTTGTCATAGTGTTGACCAAGAGGGGATGTAAACATTCCAACAGAAGCAAATAGTCATACAGAACAAGTACGTCTATGATGAAAGTGAAAGGAACTGATTTATGAGAAGGAAGAATGTTATTAAATCTGTTAGGTACATTGACATCACGTAAACTGGTGTGTGATATTCATTAATGCATGTTACAGTTTGTTTTGTACAGCATCATTATCTTAGTAGAGTATTTGTAAGTTAAGCGAATAACTTTAATAAAGCCTATTGCTAATTCAAAAAATAGTAATTGGCATTACTTAATATTAAACTGAAGTAATATAAATGCATTTGTAAATAAAATACTGTTACGTGTGTTCTAATTCACCTCTCTACATGTTGTAAATACAATTAGTGTTCAAAATACTCAGTGTTCCAAATCACCCCAGGTCCTGTGGTGATATGGGAGACAATTGAGATTAAAATTTAAAGAAGGGTTCTGGTAGAGAATTTTCATCCGAGAAACACTGACGAAAGAAGAGCTAGAGATGCCATATTCGAAATTTCAGAGCTGTAGTGCAATATTTAGATATCAGTTTTCACTAGGAACTTCATTTTCCGTTCCAATTCACCGCAAGTTACCTCCACAAAATGAGAGAGGAGAGTAACACACGGGAAACACTGACAAGAAGGAACAGTATGATAGGACACATGTCAGTAAATCAGGGAATCACTTCAGTGGTAATAGAGAGAGCTGTAGAGGGTAAACACTGTGGGGGAATACAGAATTGTAATACGCCCAACAAATGGTTGTGACGTAGGGTGCAAGTGCTGTTCTGAGATGAAACGTTGGTAAAAGAGAGGAACTCATGGCAGTCAGCAACAAACCAGTCAGGATACTGATGACTCAAGAAAAAACGAACAGTTTTCTAAGAAACAAACAATGGACGTTCGTCAACCCCAGTATATGTCACAGCTTTAATTTTGAGAAGGAGAAAAGAGAGGAACTCAGTGGAGGAGGATTTACGTCATATCATCGATTTACAAAACTGTTCACAATGTGGCCACTCTTAATTGCTTTGTTTACGTTTTTGTATAGATAAATTACGCAGAAATACCAGGTTTCTAATCTCTGTCTCGACTGACGTCAGTGTTAACTCCACTACTGGTATTTGTATTATCAATGTCAGTATTACGCAGCTCTCCTCCCAAATACGTTGTCCTCCCTACCATCCATTGGACACGCAGCACTTCTTGCACCCTTCGAAGAAAAATTTTGGTGATATTGTACGCCACGAGGAGAGAATCCACTCACGCATGTGAGTGACAGATGGCTTTTTTAGTCTCGTCACATGGAGCGAGAGCATGATCCCCTTCCAAAATGCCACTTGGGAAAGTGTTTTTGGAGATGGTCTTCAAATGATTTCCACGGGCTACATGAAGCTCTGGGGTTTTAAAGTCACACATCCATGTGTAATGGGCGTTTAAAAAGAAACGCGCTGGAGGCATAAATACAGAAACCAGTAACTGTATGTTATAAGTACTGACCCTGGCTCTTGAGACACTTGTCCCACTGTGACACAAGGCGGTGAATGGCTGTGTCATAAAATTCCCGGGGCTGCGATGTTAACCAGTTCCGCACGTAAAGTTGGACGTCGTCCCGCGAGGTGAAACGTTTGCCCCTCAGAACCTATTGAAGGGGACCTAAAATGGCCTCCTTCTGATTCGCTTCCTGCAGCGCGGGACAACAGTGAATGACCAGCGTTACTCATAAACCTTGACCACCCTTAGCCAAGCGATCAAATCAAAACGACCAGGCAATCTCACCCGCGTGGTCATTCTGCTCCACGACAATGCAAAGCATCATACGGCCAACACAGTCGCGGCACTCCTGAAGAAATTCTAATGGGAAGTTGTCGGCTCCCCTCGACACAGTCCGGACTTCTCTCCCTGTGACTACGCCATTTTTGGTCCCCTTAAAAAGGCTCTGAAGGGCAAACGAGTCACCATGGTCGAGGAGGTCCAGCTGTACTTGTGGAACTGGTTAACATCGCAGCCCCGGGAATTTTATGACACAGCCATTTACCACCTTGTGTCACAGTGGGACAAGTGTCACAACAGCCAGGGTCAATACTTCTTACACACAAATGTTAGTTTCTGTAATTATGCCTCTGGCTCGATTCATTTTGAACGCCCCTTATACAGGGTGTTACAAAAAGGTACGGCCAAACTTTCAGGAAACATACCTCACACACAAAGAAAGAAAATATGTGATGTGGACATGTGTCCAGAAACGCTTATTTTCCATGTTAGAGCTCATTTTATTACTTCTCTTCAAATCACATTAATCATGGAATGGAAACACACAGCAACAGAACGTACCAGCGTGACTTCAAACACTTCGTTACAGGAAATGTTCAAAATGTCCTCCGTTAGCGAGGATACATGCATCCACCCTCCGTTACATGGAATCCCTGATGCGCTGATGCGGCCCTGGAGAATGGCGTATTGTATCACAGCCGTCCACAATACGAGCACGAAGAGTCTCTACATTTGGTACCGGGGTTGCGTAGACAAGAGCTTTCAAATGCCCCGATAAATGAAAGTCAAGGGGGTTGAGGTCAGGAGAGCGTGGAGGCCATGGAACTGGTCCGCCTCTACCAATCCATCGGTCACCGAATCTGCTGAGAAGCGTACGAACACTTCGACTGAAATGTGCAGGAGCTCCATCGTGCATGAACCACATGTTGTGTCGTACTTGTAAAGGCACATGTTCTAGCAGCACAGGTAGAGTATCCCGTATGAAATCATGATAACGTGCTCCATTGAGCGTAGGTGGAAGAACATGGGGCCCAATCAAGACATCACCAACAATGCCTGCCCAAACGTTCACAGAAAATCTGTGTTGATGACGTGATTGCACAATTTGCACTGAAATGAGGATGAACCATTCGCAGAAGTGTACCCGTGGAGGCCAATCAGCTGTTGATAGTGCCTGCACACGCTGTAAATGGTACGGAAACAACTGGTTCTCCCGTAGCACTCTCCATACAGTGGCGTGGTCAACGTTACCTTGTACAGCAGCAACTTCTCTGACGCTGACATTAGGGTTATCGTCAACTGCACGAAGAATTGCCTCGTCCATTGCAGGTGTCCTCGTCGTTCTAGGTCTTCCCCAGTCGCGAGTCATAGGTTGGAATGTTCCGTGCTCCCTAAGACGCCGATCAATTGCTTCGAACGTCTTCCTGTCGGGACACCTTCGTTCTGGAAATCTGTCTCGATACAATCGTACTGCGCCACGGCTATTGCCCCGTGCTAATCCATACATCAAATGGGCATCTGCCAACTCCGCATTTGTAAACATTGCACTGTCTGCAAACCACGTTCGTGATGAACACTAGCCTGTTGATGCTACGTCCTGATGTGCTTGATGCTAGTACTGTAGAGCAATGAGTCGCATATCAACACAAGCACCGAAGTCAACATTACGTTCCTTCAATTGGGCCAACTGGCGGTGAATCGAGGAAGTACAGTACATACTGACGAAACTAAAATGAGCTCTAACATGGAAATTTAGCGTTTCCGGACACATGCCCACATAACATCTTTTCTTTATTTGTGTGTGAGGAATGTTTCCTGAAAGTTTGGCCGTAACTTTTTGTAACACCCTGTATAACGATTAGGTCTGACTTCAGTGTAGCAGCTTCATTCTTTACTTCAAGTGCCTTTAGAGACATCCAACTCTAGCATACACTACTCGTATGTAACCATTCGTATAAGGGTACCTAACACTCGACATTAATATGGGATGTGTCCACCATTCGCATTTGCGAATTTTTGAACTCTATTGGAGACACATTCAATGATGCATCTGAATGTCTGTGGAGGAATGGCAGCTCATTCGTCCTCAAAAGCCGAAACTAGGGAAGGAAGACGTTGGACACTGGGTCCTGGAGCGAAGATGACGTTCTAACTCATCCCAAACTTGCTCCACTGGGCCGGCCGCGGTGGTCTCGCGGTTCTAGGCGCGCAGTCCGGAACCGCGCGACTGCTACGGTCGCAGGTTCGAATCCTGCCTCGGGCATGGATGTGTGTGATGTCCTTAGGTTAGTTAGTTTTAAAAGTTCTAGGGGACTGATGACCACAGCTGTTAAGTCCCATAGTGCTCAGAGCCATTTTTTTGCTCCACTGGTTTCACGCCGGGACTCTGCAAAGGCCAGTCTGTTCCGGGAATATTATTGTCAACAAACCATTGCCTCAAGATGCCACTTAATGACAGGGTGTATTGTGATGGTGATGCTAAGAATCATCATCTCCGAACTGCTCCTCTGCTATACACAGTGCGCAGTGCTATAAAAATGTCTTCGTATCTTTCCGCATTTAGTGTTTTCTTTAGTGCAATAATGGGACCACATATTAATCACGAAAGACACTCCTCTTCAGTAGCACCACCTTCTCGATACTTCTCTGTTTGCATCTCACATGACAGCAGGTGATTCTACAGTCATTTGCCAAACCCAAAACCATCCATCGGATTGCCACAGGGTATCACGTGATTCATCACTCGAAATCAATCGTTTTCAGTCACCCACTCTCCAGTTGTGTCGCTCTTTTCACCAACTCAAGCGTCGCTTAGCACTAACTACAGAATTGTGTGGCTTCTGAGATAGTGCTCGATCTTTGTACCCCATTCTTTCTAATTCCCTACGCACACTCACTGCACTAGATGGACTGCAGGTGGCAGTGGTTCCTTTTGCTGACTTCACGTGATTTTTTTATATCGACCGTCCACGATGCTCGATGGTCCCCATTCGTCAGCACCTAAAGTCTGCATGGTCGTGGTTTAGGTATGGTTCTTCCCGCGGGGCTCCACTTAAAAAATCACATCACCAAAAGTGGACTTGGGCAGCTTTAGGAAGTTTGAAACATCCACGATGGATCTGTTGCTCAGGTGGCATCCAATGACTTATAGATAGACATTCGAAGTCACAGAACGCACCTGACCAACCCATTTTGCTGTCACTGCTTCTCTTTTAGACAACACAATACTCCCCGCCCGCTTTTATACTGGCAGGTCCGCCTTTCGTGACATGTTCTTTTTGTTGTTGCGATCTTCAGTCCAAAGACTGGTTTGATGCAGCTGTCCATGCTGCTCTATCCTGCACAAGCTTCTTCATCTCCGTGTAACTACAGCAATCTACATCCTTCTGAATCTGTTTAGTGTATTCATCCCTTGGTCTCCGTCTATGATTTTTACCCTCCACGCTGCCCTCCAGTACTAAATTGGTGATCCCTTGATGCCTCAGAACATGTCCTACCAACCGATCCCTTCTTCTAGTCAAGTTGTGCCATAAACTCCTCTTCTCCCCAATTCTGTTCAATACCTCCTCATTAGTTATGTGATCTACCCATCTAATCTTCAGCATTCTTCTGTAGCACCACATTTCGAAAGCTTCTATTCTCTTCTTGTCTAAACTATTTATCGTGCATGTTTCACTTCCATACATGGCTACACTCCATACAAATACTTTCAGAAACGACTTCCTGACACTTACATCTATACTCGATGTTAACAAATTTCTCCTCTTCAGATACGATTTCCTTGCCATTGCCAGTCTACATTTTATATCGTCTCTACTTCGACCATAATCAGTTATTTTTCTCCCCAAATAGCAAAACTCATTTACTACTTTAAGCATCTCATTTCCTAATCTAATTCCCTCTGCATCACCCGAATTAATTCGACTACATTCCATTATCCTCGTTTTGCTTTTGTTGATCTTCACCTTATACCCTCCTTTCAAGACACTATCCATTCCGTTCAACTGCTGTTCCAAGTCCTTTGCTGTCTCTGACAGAATTACAGTGTCATCGGTGAACCTCAAAGTTTTTATTTCTTCTCCGTGGATTTTAATACCTACTCCGAACTTTTCTTTTGTTTCCTTTACTGTTTGCTCAGTATACAGATTGAATAGCATCGGGGAGAGGCTACAACCCTGTCTCACTCCCTTCCCAACCACTGCTTCCCTTTCATGTCCCTCGACTCTTATAACTGCCATGTGCTTTCTGTACAAATTGTAAATAGCCTTTCGCTCCCTGTATTTTACACCTTTAGAATTTGAAAGAGAGTATTCCAGTCAACATTGTCAAAAGCTTTCTCTAAGTCTACAAATGCTAGAAACGTAGGTCTGCCTTTCCTTAATCTATTTTCTAAGGTAAGTCGTAGGGTCAGTATTGCCTGTTCCAACATTTCTACGGAATCCAAACTGATCTTCCCCGAGGTCGGCTTCTACCAGTTTTTCCATTCGTCTGTAAAGAATTCGCGATAGTATTTTGCAGCTGTGACTTATTAAACTGATAGTTCGGTAATTTTCACATCTGTCAACACCTGACTTCTATGGGATTGGAATTATTATATTCTTCTTGAAGTCTGAGGGAATTTCGCCTGTCTCATACATCTTGCTCACCAGATGGTGAGCAAGATGTATGTAACATCAATACTCGATGTTAAAAAATTTCTCTTCTTCAGAATCTCTTTCCTTGCCATCGCCAGTCTACATTATATACCCTCTCTACTTCGACCATCCGCAGTTATTTTGCTCCCCAAATAGCACAACTCATTTACTACTTTAAATGTCTCATTTCCTAACCTAATTCCCTCACCATCACCTGATTTAATTCGACTGCAGTCCATTATCCTCGTTTTGCTTTTGTTGATGTTTACCTTACATGTTCCTTTGGGGCCTGATGACCTCAGATGTTAAGTCTCATAGTGCTTAGAGCCATTTGAACCGTATCCTCCTTTCAAGACACTGTCCATTTCTTACAACTGCTCTTCCGTGTCCTTTGCTATCTCTGACAAAATTACAATATCGTCAGCAAACCTCAAGGTTGTTATTTCTTCTCCATGTATTTTAATTCCTACTCCAAATTTTTCGTTTGTTGCCTGTACTACTTGTTCAATATACAGTTTGAATAACATTGGGGATAGGCTCCAACCCTGGCTCACTCTCTTCTGAACCACTGCTTTCCTTTTCTGCCCCTCGACTCTTATAATTGCCTTCTGGTTCCTACACAAATTGTAAATAACCTTTTGCTCCCTGTATTTTACTCCTGTCATCTTCAGAATTTGAAATGGACCATTCCAGTCAACACTGTCAAAAGCTTTCTCTAAGTCTACAAATGCTATAAACGTAGGTTTGCCTTTCCTTAACCTAGCGTTTAAGGTAAGTCGTAGGGTCAGTATTGCCTCGAGTGTTCCTACATTCCAACGGAATCCAAACGGACCTTCCCCGAGATAGACTTCTGCTTTTTTTCCATTCGTCTGTAAAGAATTCATGTTAGTATTTTGCAACCGTGACTTATTAAACTGATAGTTCGGTAATTATCACAACTGTCAACACCTGCTTTCTTTGGAATCCGGATTATTATTCGTGACATCTAGTGGTCAATTCCGGCATTGTATAGGGGTGTCTGGATACTTCCGATCATATAGTGGAACTCTCTTAGGTGTGCGATTCCAAATAGTAGCTAGCTAGTCCACTATTAGAACCATTTTCTTGGCATCGGGTCACTAGCCCCATAACGGTTTTATCCTTGGTCACATTTTTGCCATTCAGAATAGCGCAATGAATCAGACTTAGATTTCACTAACTCGTTCGGGGACGAGAGTCGTAAATACCGGATGACTACAGCTTCCTGAGTTACAGCTTAACTTTACTCAGGCGGAACAGCTGAGTGCGCGGATAAATTCTTCTGCGTTACCTCGGTTTACACACACGCTTCCGTAATTATCTGTTCTCAAAATAGCAGTGTGTAGCTGACACGTTTGCGAAGTTCAGTAAATATATAGACCAGCTTAAGTAGTTTAGTCGGCAGTTGGTCCAATATAAATTTTATGCCACTAAACAGGAACAACGCTCTCGTGGACGGTTTGCGGGTTTAAATCGCTTCAGTGTACGACCATGCGGTGCATCTGACCTGTGGTCGTCACACGGTGGCACTGGCAGCAGTCCACATATGCAGAGGTGTGTTGGTGCATGACAGAGTACGCTGTAGCGAGTAAGTGTGCAGACGTTTTCAGATGTGTTAATGGTGACTGGGTGTTGCAAATGGCTCAAATAACACATATTGATAACGTTATGAGGGGTAGAATACTAGGGTGATTGCAGGCTGGTCAAACACAGCAGGTCATACCACGGGCCCTCCGTGTGCCACAAAGTGTGATCTCAAGATTATGGCAACGATTCCAGCAGACAGAAAGCGTGTCCTGGTGCTACAGTACGGGACGTCCACATTGTACAACACCACAAGAAGACCGATATCTCACCATCAGTGTCCGCAGACGGCCACGGAGTACTGCAGGTACCCTTGCTCGAGACCTTACGGCAGCCACTGGAACAGCTGTCTCCAGACGCACAGTCTACAGACGACTGAACGGAGATTGTTTATTCGCCCGGAGACCTGCAAGGCGCATTCCACTGACCCCTGGTCACAGTAGAGCCCGTAAAGCCTGGTGTCAAGAACACAGTACTTGGTCGTTGGAACAGTGGTCAGGGTTACGTTCACACACGAGTCCAGGTATGGAATGAGATTTTCACTCTGCAGCGGAGTATGCACTGATATGAAACTTCCTGGTAGATTACAACTGTGTGCCGGACCGAGGCTCGAACTCGGGACCTTTGCCTTTCGCGGGCAAGTGCTCTACCAACTGAGCTACCCAAGCACGACTCATGCCCCGTCATCACAGCTTTACTTCTGCCAGTACCTCGTCTCCTACCTTCCAGGTATAGTCTGAACAGTGATTCTCGCTGGGTTTTCATCTGGCATGAACTAGTAACCTGATACCAACCCCTTAATGTCCTTGAAAGGGGCCTGTATGGAGGTCGTGGTTTTATTGTGTGGGGTGGGGTTATGATTGTTGCACGTACACCCCTGCATGTCTTTGACAGAGGAACTGTAACAGGTCAGGTGTATCGGGTCGTCATTGTACACCAGTATGTCCGCCTTTTCAGGGGTGCAGTGGGTCCCACCTTCCTCCTGATGGATGACAACGCACGGTCCCACCGATCTGCCATCGTGGAGAAGTACCTTGAAACAGAAGATGTCAGTCGATTGGAGTGGCCTGCCTGGTCTCCAAGCCTAAATCCCATCGAGCACGTCTGGGATGATCTCGGTCGACATATCGCTGCACGTCTTCAAACCCCCACGGCACTTCAGGAGCTCCGACAGGCAATGGTGCAAGAATGGGAGGTTATACCCCAGCAGCTGCTCGACCACCTGATCCAGAGTATGCCAACCCGTTGTGGAGCCTGTGTACGTGTGCATGGTGATCATTCCCCGTATTGATGTCGAGGTCCATGTGCAGAAAACGGTGGCGTTCTGTAGCACATGAGTTTCGGGACGGTTTTCTCAACTTATCACTAATACCGTGGACTTATAGGTCTGTGTCGCGTGTGCTCGCTATGTGCCTGTGCTATTAGCGCCAGTTTTGTGTAGTGCCCCGTTGTGTGGCACCACATTCTGCAATTATCCTTAACTTATGAGCACGAGTGTAGATGCGCGCCTTTCCCATTCTGCAGCTCACACTGATACTACATGCACCGTGCTTGAGTCTGACTTGCAGTCATTCCTCGCCAGGTGGCGCTGCTACCGCCTGGACGGGTTTATATCAGTGGTAGGTCAGTGGTCGTAATATTCTGTCTGATCAGTGTACACAATTTGTAGCTTTAACGCTCGTCTTATTGTGTTAAACCTTTAACATAAGATTACAACTCTTAATGAGGATAACAGCATTTTAAATTTTTAAATCGCATACATATTATAAATGCGGAAGTTTGTGTGTATGTTTGTTACTCTTCACGCTGAAACGGCTGGACTGATTTGGAAGAAATCTGGAATGGAATTAGCTTACACCCTGAGTTAACACATAGGCTACTTTTAGAAGTGTCTAGTACGAGGCGTGTTTTTTAAGTAACGTCCGTTTCGTTGTAAACATTAGTAGTTCGCGCGCATACCGAAACGAGCGCGTGCGTCGTGTACCGGCATGCCTCGGGAACAACTGTGCTCAGCTCTGTAGCTAACCTGTCGGTTATGTTCTGTGCTTTCAAAATGTTTAAGACTTTCAATTCGCCCGCCGCGTGTGATGTTCGCTCAGTGATACGGTTTTTGTCAGCAACGAACCTGTCTGCTGCAGAAATTCATCGACAGTTTTGCTAAGTGTACGGTGATACTGTTATGAATGAAATCAAAGTGCGTAAGTGGGTACAAGAATTCGAAAATGGCCGTAACAACGTCCATGATGAAGACCGCTCCGGTCACCCTTCTTTGATTACAGACGATTTGGTGGCTTCAATTGAAGCGAGGATTCGTGAGAACCGGCGCTTCACAATAACAGGTCCCTCAAACGAATTTCCTGGCGTGTTGAGATCAGTGCTTTACAACATTGTTTCTGAACACCTAAAGTGTGCTGTTAGGTCCCGAAACTCCTAACAGAGGACCAAAAAAACCATAGGTTTGAGTGTGCGGTGAAGTTTTTGAATCGTTATCACGAAGAAGGTGACGGCTTCTTGAGTCATATCGTAATTGGAGACGAACCATGCTTTTCACAGATCACGCCCGAATCGAATCCTCACACACTCGCCTGTAAAGGTGAAGGCCAAACAGACTCAGTCCCAGCGCAAAATCATGGCGTCTGTGTTTTGGGATATGCATGGTGTTTTGTTGGTCGACTTCCTGCAACGAGAAATCATTATCAATGCAAAAGAAAACTGCCAAACCCTGGCGAAGCTACGCAGAGCGGTTCAAAACAAAAGACGTGGCATGCTGACAAAGGGAATTGTCCTTCTCCATGATAATGCAAGACCTCAGACTGCAGGTCAGGCCCGCGATTTATTGGACAGTTTTGGCTGGGAAGTCCTCAGACAACACCTCAGTAGCAACCGTTACAATAATGACGACGATGTGAAAACGGCAGTGAACTCTTGGTTATCGGAGCAGGCGGCTAGTTTGTACGAAGAGGGTATTTTAGAACTGGCTGAGGAATGCATTAAGTTTAGTGTAGAGATTTGTTTTTTACTGTTTTGACAAATGAAATAATTATGTACACAAATCTAGGTGAGCAGAAATATTCCTCCGGGATAAAATCATCATTAAACACAGTAACAGTGTAACGTATGCATGTGGCAATATTTTGCAGCATGTAAAATATTCTGGAAGTGCGTTGGATTGTGATATTATTGGGATCACTATAAATACATTATGTGATCAAAAGTATCCAGACACTTGGCTGAAAATGACTAACAAGTTCGTGGCGCCGTCCATCGGTAATGCTGGAATTCAATATGGTGTTGGCCCACCCTTATCCTTGATGACAGCTTCCACTCTCGCAGGCATACGTTCGAACAGGTGCTGGAAGTTCTCTTGAGGAATGGCAGCCCGTTCTTCACGGAGTGCTACAGTGAGCAGAGATATCGATGTCGGTCGGTGAGGACTGGCACGAAGTCGGCGTTCCAAAACATCCCAAAGGTGTTCTATAGGATTCAGGTCAGGACTCTGTGCAGGCCTGTCCATTACATGGATGTTATTGTAGTGTATTCACTCCGCCACAGGGCGTGCATTATGAACAGGTGCTCGATCGTGTTGAAAGATGCAATCGCCATCCCCGAATTGCTCTCCAACAGCTGGAAGCAAGAAAGAGCTTAAAATATCAATGTAGGCCTCTGCTGCTATAGTGCAACGCAAAACTACAAGCAGTGCAAGCCCCCTCCCTGAAAAATACGACCACACGATAACACCATCGCCTCCGAATTTTACTGTTGTCACTACACACGCCCTGCCATCGAATCGCCACTTTGTGTACCGTGAGTCATCACTCCACACAACGTCTTTCCACTGTTCAATCATCCAATATTTACGCTCCTTACACCAAGCGAGGCGTCGTTTGACATTTACCAGCGTGATGTGTGGCTTATGAGCAGCCACTAGACCATGAAATCCAAGGTTTCTCACCTCCCGCCTAATTGTCATAGTACTTGCTGTGGATCCTGACGCAGTTTGGAATTCTTGTGTGATGGTCTGGATACATGTCTGCCCATTACACATTACGACACTCTTCAACTGTCGGCAGTCTCTGTCAGTCTACAGACGAAGTCGCCCTGTACGCTTTTGTGTTGTACGTGTCCTTTCACGTTTCCACTTCACTATCACATTGGAAACAGTGGACCTAGGGATGTTTATTAGTGTGAAAAGCTCGCGTACAGACGTATGACACAAGCGACACCCAATCACCTGCCCACGTTTCGAAGTCCGTGAGTTCCGCGGAGCGCCCCATTCTGCTCTCTCACGATGTCTAATGACTACTGAGGTGGCCCATATGGAGTATCTGCAGTAGGTGGCAGCACAATGCACCTAATATGAAAAACGTATGTTTTGGGGGCGTCCGGATACTTTTTATCACATAGTGTAAGAGTGAAGGACAAACGTTGAAGGTGGCAGGTATTCATGTGGGCACACAATGTTTTCGGCACGGACACATCTATACTGGCTGCTCCCGTGTATCGAGAGGGAAATCACTCTATATATATACTACGCAGACAGCAAAGAAGTCTAGGGACGTATGACAGTAGATATCTGGCTACCCATAAACAGCAAGACAATTACGGTCTTTTCCGTGCTCGACATGTCGCAGTCGTGAAACTATTTACTCCCTTTCCTGGCACATTTTGTAAGTCGCTACTCAGCCGCGTTAGAATTTTTTTCCTTCAGTGAACGATTTGGTGTTTATTCATTTATTTTTCGGTGTCGCGCGGTTTGCTGGGTCGCAAGAGTGGATCGTGCTTCAATATCTTGAACAGATAACTTTTGTAATGGCGCATGGGCGTGGAGAGTGAGTTTCGGCATTAATATTTCTTTATAAACAACTGTTTAACCGCGGATAATGCTGAGAGGCGCAACTAGTTCGGTCGATAATCATATGAAATACTGAAAACCAAGCACGGAAGCCTGAAGACGCGACTGGCCATTGTTGCCATTTTATCTGTTTAATAGTACGGTAACTTTTTTCATTTTCTCCGCTCCAAGGAGCAGAACACAGCATGCTGTTTCAGACCCTGTCCATTAGAGAGCCATGCATCTTTTCAGCCTGCCGACTTCTGTATCAGATGTCCTTTTCGCGTAATGAATAACTGCAAATTCGTAACTTAACTGCGCCAAATTCCGAAGTTGTTGGGGACTTATTTTTGACGTTTTCACTCGTTAAAAGTTTACTCTTAGGTTAGAGAAAAACTGCGTTTAATATATAATGCATAATTGTGAGCTACATTACTCACTAACTAAATGAAACGTCAACTATCGTTGAAGGTTACATGGTTACCTCATATACAAGTACAACGACTAACTTCCAAACACTAGCGACATTGTGCTGTATTTAGAACTAAGGAATGAGTATGAGTTGAAGTTTCTATGAGGCGAGAATGTACCGGAATTTGTAGGGTCGCGAGATGAGCCACACTGATCTTTCGTAGCCGTATTTTGGGCAAAAGTGTGGCTTATATGCGGGATGCTGTTGCCTCATGCCCTGGTTTTCATGGGATGTCCCTATTTTTGGGCTTCTCATGCCCCGTGAACGCGTAAGCCTTACACGGGACGCCGAATGTCCCTGCTTTTGCTAATAATTGGAAATATGATGCCTATTCACTTCAAAAATGGTTGAGTACATGGAAGTTCCGAAATTAGTTTCCGAACGAGTCGAAGGACCAAGCCCAGAAAGTTAATACGGAGCGCCAGGAGGTTGCGTTCAGTCTACGTACTAATGCAGGCATGGGCAACCTGAGGGATCTACGCCGAATCGCCGATGGGGAGTGGGACAATCTGGCCCAACAGTGCCTTGATGAACTTTTGGATACTATGCCACGACGAATACAGGCATGCATCAATGCAAGAGGACGTGCTACTGGGTGTTAGAGGTACCGGTGCGTACAACAATCTGGACCACTACCTTTGAAGGTCTCGCTGTATCGTGGTACAACATCCAATGTTCATGAGCAACAAAATGGGCGGAAATATGTTTACGTTGATCTCTATTCCAATTTTCTGTACAGGTTCCGGGAATCTCGGAACCAAGCCGATGCAAAGCTTTTTTTGACGTGTGTATATCATGTGCAAGCGTCTTCATCTCTGAGTAACTATTGCCATCCACATACGTTTGAACATGCTTACTCTACAATGTTTACCCGCTGCACTTATTTATAACACCGAAATGACGATTCTTAGATGACTAAGGTTGTGTCTTATCATTTGCTCTCTTCTTTTAGTCAAGGTGTGCCATAAATATGCTTTTTCCCAATTGGATTCAGCACTTCTTCATTAGTTACTCGATTTACACATCCAGTCTTCAGCATTCTTTGTATCGTCACGTTTCAAAAGCTTCGATTCTCTTCTTTTCTGAACTGTTTATCGTTCACATTTCGTTTCTGTACAAGACTACACTCGTTACAATTACTTTCCTAACATCTATACTTACATTCGATGTTAACAAACTCCTACTTTCCACAAATGCTTTCTCGCTATTGGCATTGTGTATTTTATATTCTCCCTACTTCAGCTGTTGTCAGTTATCGCGCCTTTCTACACTGCTGGAAATTGAAATAAGAACACCGTGAATTCATTGTCCCAGGAAGGGGAAACTTTATTGACACATTCCTGGGGTCAGATACATCACATGATCACACTGACAGAACCACAGGCACATAGACACAGGCAACAGAGCATGCACAATGTCGGCACTAGTACAGTGTATATCCACCTTTCGCAGCAATGGAGGCTGCTATTCTCCCATGGAGACGATCGTAGAGATGCTGGATGTAGTCCTGTGGAACGGCTTGCCATGCCATTTCCACCTGGCGCCTCAGTTGGACCAGCGTTCGTGCTGGACGTGCAGACCGCGTGAGACGACGCTTCATCCAGTCCCAAACATGCTCAATGGGGGACAGATCCGGAGATCTTGCTGGCCAGGGTAGTTGACTTACACCTTCTAGAGCACGTTGGGTGGCACGGGATACATGCGGACGTGCATTGTCCTGTTGGAACAGCAAGTTCCCTTGCCGGTCTAGGAATGGTAGAACGATGGGTTCGATGACGGTTTGGATGTACCGTGCACTATTCAGTGTCCCCTCGACGATCACCAGTGGTGTACGGCCAGTGTAGGAGATCGCTCCCCACACCATGATGCCGGGTGTTGGCCCTGTGTGCCTCGGTCGTATGCAGTCCTGATTGTGGCGCTCACCTGCACGGCGCCAAACACGCATACGACCATCATTGGCACCAAGGCAGAAGCGACTCTCATCGCTGAAGACGACACGTCTCCATTCGTCCCTCCATTCACGCCTGTCGCGACACCACTGGAGGCGGGCTGCACGATGTTGGGGCGTGAGCGGAAGACGCCCTAACGGTGTGCGGGACCGTAGCCCAGCTTCATGGAGACGGTTGCGAATGGTCCTCGCCGATACCCCAGGAGCAACAGTGTCCCTAATTTGCTGGGAAGTGGCGGTGCGGTCCCCTACGGCACTGCGTAGGATCCTACGGTCTTGGCGTGCATCCGTGCGTCGCTGCGGTCCGGTCCCAGGTCGACGGGCACGTGCACCTTCCGCCGACCACTGGCGACAACATCGATGTACTGTGGAGACCTCACGCCCCACGTATTGAGCAATTCGGCGGTACGTCCACCCGGCCTCCCGCATGCCCACTATACGCCCTCGCTCAAAGTCCGTCAACTGCACATACGGTTCACGTCCACGCTGTCGCGGCATGCTACCAGTGTTAAAGACTGCGATGGAGCTCCGTATGCCACGGCAAACTGGCTGACACTGACGGCGGCGGTGCACAATTGCTGCGCAGCTAGCGCCATTCGACGGCCAACACCGCGGTTCCTGATGTGTCCGCTGTGCCGTGCGTGTGATCATTGCTTGTACAGCCCTCTCGCAGTGTTCGGAGCAAGTATGGTGGGTCTGACACACCGGTGTCAATGTGTTCTTTTTTCCATTTCCAGGAGTGTATTAGCAAAATTCGTGTGCTACTTTTAGCATCATTGCTAAGTCTCTGATTTAATTCGACTATATTCCGTTTGTCGTTGTCTATCTTACAACCTCTTTTCAGACTCCTTACGTTCAACTGCTCTTCCAGTTCCTTCATTGCTCTCACAGATGTGGAGGGTGGGGCAAATAATAGTGGCCCGAAGAACAGAGTTCCAGTGTAGGTTAAACACAGCACAGGCAAGAAAATACAGTACTAACATAGCTGCAGTTGAAAGAGACCACCATTCATCTTTGGGCATTTTTGGGGCCAGGTCAGCAAGTTTCTGAAGACAGGTCGATAATCACACACTGACAGATCAGGTGGTCTGTGTGACCAGCTAGGGCCGCGAGCAGACTGGCCTCTGCTGACAACTCTGTCAGGAGTCAAGGTTGTGTAAATGTGCTCCAAGATTCGGTCGGCTGCATGGGCAGTTGTTCCATCCTGTTGGAAGTAACTGCAGACCTTTTCCTCCGTTAATGCTACCACAAATTCACATCCATTCGTATCCACTCGTCCGGGCCATTTTTATTTGCCTCACCTGAACAATCTTGTCTGAAAACCTTAAAGTTTTCATTTCTACTCCGTGATCTTTTAATTCCCTTTCCAGATTTTCTTTGGTTTATTTTCGTTTGTTGAATGTAAAAACTGAATAACTTTTAGGATAGGCTACAACCCTGTCTCACTCCCTTTTCAACTACTACTTTCTTTTCATGCCCTTTGACTCTTTCAGCTGCAATCTGGTTTCTACACGTGTACTAGTCATAGATAACCTAACCTAACCTAACCTAACCTAACCTAACCTTTCACTCCCTATACAGGGGGTGTCTCAGGAGGAGTTGTCAGTATTCAAGGATATCACAGGAACGATCATCGAAGCAATAAAGTTTAGTAAAAATGGGAGTTGAAATGAATACCTTAAGAGTTATGAGCACTTTTTCATTTTCGATACTGTGAAACAAATCCCTTGTACTGCAAGCTCTTTGCCTTCCATACTTTTAGAGGTGGTTGTATGGACCAAAGCAAGAAAGAAAGTCCAGTACACATGCGCCCTAAAGCACATACTTTAAGAGCTACGAACACTTATTCATCTATACTACTGAGAAACACATCTCTTCTACTGTACGAGTGTTTATAGCTCTTGAGGTATGAATTTCAGAGTCCATATTTACCAGATTTTTCCGTTTCAAATGATTGCTTTCCTGTCATATCCCTAAATACTGAATACTCCTCCTGGGACACCCTGTATTTTATGGGTGCTAGCTTTAGAATTTCCGACACCGGAAATGCTATTTTTCTTGTATTAGGAACTTCATTGCCGAAGTCAATATGGAACAATTATTGATTCATCACGGAACAGTAGCAAAAAGAATACTGCAGATCGCAAAGGGCTTCGTGACGCCCACCATCAACCGGCGCGTTGTCTCAAGTAGTCAGCTGCGTTCCTCGCTTGTTCGAATCGGGCTATTTTCATCTGGGGCAGCGTGCAGGTAAGAAAAAACCACTGGCAGCCCACGTCAGCAGGGGCAGCCACAGACACCTCGGAACACAAACAGATGTTACAAGACCAGGCGCGATAGTCACCTCTGAAGCAATGTCTGTCGTTGCGTACGTAGCCCCTGTCGCAACTGCAGTAGCCATGATAGCAGTTCTGATGGTCGTAGCAGGTCTTCGTCTCCGAGCATTCGCTGCCTGAAACACACCACCCTCTCATATCACATTCATTTGCTCCCTCCGGTAGAGAGAACAATCCGGATAACATTTAATTTTAAATTAACCCTTTAATTGGCAATTTTGCTCTCAACCAACATCGATTTTCAGTAGTCATTGTAGAAGCACTAGCAAGGGAACCTTAAGACACGTAACGATTTATCGACCGACCGAACAATAGACAACATACTGTCCCTCTTATAGATATTCTTCACGTTTACAAGATCTGAAGATAGTTGCCGTCTGCAGTTTCGTGCAACAGTACGATCCACATCTCAAATATACTCGAAAACATCATGTTCGAAGATTTGAATATCCAAGTGCTGCTAAGTACGATAAAGAGAGAGAGAAATCGATATTGGTAGTTTACTTCCGGCTTTCCTACAATGCGGGTATGTCGTGAAGTGCGCCTTGATTTAGTTCTTGCGAACGAGTAGATACTACGCGGATCTGGCTGTGATCACAATGGCACCGACATCGGTGGATTCCACCCGTAGCATTCCCCATACGAAAGAACATGTGAAATTGTGTAAAAAAAACATTCACAACAATGATATGACGTGTACAGTATATTATGTGATGCATTGCAAATTATGTGACATTTGTAATATTAGAGAAGCTTTGCACGAAAGTAATAATAATCATTACTGTATGAAGTACCGGAAAATAAAGCATGTGGTGCTGTCATATTAATCGCAGAAAGAACAATTAAATATCATCTGAGGTCTCCATGCTATTCATACTATTTAAAAGAGCCGATAAAAAAAGTTTACTCTCTCTGTTAGTAGCTGCTTCTGTGATCGGTCGAATGTAATATAATGGGTAGCGTTCATCTCACGCTAGGCGAGGAGATCTCTACGTCATAGTGACGCAACCCTACGTCATCGTGACGTAAGTAAGCCTAAATCGACTACATTAGTACGTATATCGATCAATCTATGCAGTTGTACCACAGATGTTGCACGTTAACGTGAAAGCTAAATGTAAATACATTAGTACGATCGAAGTAACAGCAGTTGTGTGCTATGTTCATCCCAGTTGAATTAGTTATTAAACTCGAATGCCCACAATTTTGGATGTTACTGCGTGTTGAATGTCTGAACGAAGGAACCATAACAAAAGTAAAAAAAAGAAACGCTTGTAATTTTTTTTAAATCCGATGAATCGTCCATAAATTATGTGGACAGAAACGTGAAACAATTAATTATTAAGCTGTAATCTAAAGAATTTGGGATGTTATTGGGTATTTTCTAAACATAACGAAAGGCAGAAAAAGCTTATAGTCATTTTTTAAAAAATCCCGTGAATCGTACATGATTGTGTCGACAGAAACGTGAAATAATTAATTATTAAGCTCTAATCCCAAGAATGTGGGATGTTATTGTGTGTTTCATGAACATAACGAATATCTGAACGAAGGAACCATAACCATAACGAAATTTAAAAAAAAACGAGTAATCATTTTTTAAAAATATCCGATTAATTGTGCATAAATAATGTTGATAGGAATGCGAAATAGGGAGAAATTAAAGTGTTTCGTATTTTTATAAAAGCCAATGGATTGCACATAATTCTTCTGGGCAGAAACGTTAAACCGAGAAATTTACGTAGTTCCAAAGATAATCCCGAATATTGCTGCCATTTTAATTTTGCCTTCATGTTGTAGATCACCTCAGAAAATTTTGCTCTTCAGAAATAAGTTATTGCTGATGATTATAATGTACTGAGCTGTTTATAACACACGACATTATTTTTTTTATACGCTGTATACTCTTAAAAAAATGATATTTCGTCTATAATTGTCGCTCACATTTTAATATGTAAGCAGTATCAACTATAAAAAAATAAGTTTCCTAGTAGTTCCCAAATGATGTTTAACACTGACTGTCACAATGGATGAGCTACTTGACAAAATAACCTCAACAGCCTTCAGTTTTTAGCAGCCTCAAGTCATGTTTCATATGCGATGGTGGAATACTGTGTTAGTTTATTCTCTCAATAGACATGGTATCAATTTTGGGGGTGTTTGGCATGATTAGTGTCGCCAATTCCATACTGCCTATGAGTCATACAAAAAGTATCTGAAAATGGCAACAGCACTCACTCACTGCTTTCAGTTGCTTAAAATGCTGGTAAATGTGACTTGTCTGTCACTGTTTACTCACAATATACAACGTATAAAGAAAAAATAATGACGTGTGTTATAAAGAGGTCAGTACATTATAATCATCAGCAATAACTTATTTCTGAAGAGCAAAGGTGTCTGAGTTGATGTACAACATGAAGGCAAAGTTACAATTGCAGCAACATTCAGAATTATTTTTGGAACCACATTGATTTCTCAGTTTAACGTTTCTGCCCACAAGACTTACGTGCAATCCATTGGCTTTTATAAAAATACGAAACACTTTAATTTCTCTCAGTTTCACGTTTCTGTCCACATGATTTATGCACAATTTATCGGATTTTTTAAAAAATGACTGGACGCTATTTTTTACTTTCGTTATTGTTATAGTTCCTTCGTCCATACATTCAAGAAACACACAATAACATCCAAAATTGTTGGGATTACAGCCTAATAAGTAATTAAACTGGGATGAGCATACCACACAACTGCTGTCACTTCATTTTTACATGTCTATTTACATTTAGCTTTCACGTTGTCGGTATAACCTCTATGGTACAACTGCACATTCCATATAAGTACTCATGTAGTCTATTTAGGTTATTTACGTCAGGGTGACGTAGCGTTACGTCGCTATAACATAGGGTTCTCCTCATGTGGCGTGAGGTGAATGCTACCCATGTATATAACTATTTCAACTGCACGAAAGACGCGCAACTAGAGTGAAGTAATTGGAATATTTTCTTTTCCAGCACTGCTGCGGACGAGAATATTGTCTTTCAAATCAGTTTTTTTCCAGTTGACTGATTAAATATAACACGGGTAAGCTTTAGGCTGAACTTTCGTAGGAACATAGAATCCTGTTTGGAGAATTGGAACATTTTTCTCAGTTAAAAGCATTTACATAACGAAGTCAGATTAGTAACATCAGAACTGCTAGTATTTTCAGCTTTTTTAACCAGGGTAACAGTTCTTCATTCACCATTATATGAGAAGCTTTACACTTCTCTCCAACATACGTATAAGACAACCTCTTTCTATAAAAGAAGAAAATTATTATCATTTCAAGAATCAATCTCATGTGGAAGAGATAATAGTAATATTTATTTTAGTCAAGTTTAAAGATTATTTTTCAAACAATAAATAAACAATTAAATTATATCCAGAAACAGGAGATGCAGTATACAACGAAGACCGATATCGACCTTAAGACGGGCGATCTTTTCAAATCAGTACGCCAATACGTGTGCCGTCTCAATGCAACCGATCTCAGTCGCCCGAACGTACAGACTTTGGACGACTATCGGTGAAACTCAATTCAATTTGTTTTCTTCTGTCGAAACGGCCGACGCACGTGCAAAACATCGAAAGTGAGAAATTTTTAAGTTTAACGTAAGAAAGGCGGAGTTTGTGGCATCATGAGGAAGAGAAAGGTAATTACAGGGATATGTTTCGGAGTCTATGATCTGGAAACGGTACTTTATTGGATACTAAAAAATTAGAAAAGCTTAAAAATTTGATTATAATTAATTGAACATTACCTTATATTACATTATTCCTTTTCTGCGACTGTCTAGCCATTTTAGCCTAATGTCTATACTTGATGTAGCATGTCATCTGCAACACGGACAAAATCTGTATCGGAAATTTAAGGTCAAATTATAACCTCAAAAACATTATTGACACTTGAAGTTACTGTAGTGAAACCTTTATGGCAGGGGTATACCACCTTTTAGTTTACCTGGCCCACGTTGGAAGAAGGCGAGTATTTTTCGGGCGCACATAATATACAGGGTACATATAAAATCCGGAAACACTTTCAATTATTTATCGCACAAGAACTGAACATTGGACAGATGTCATACATATTGCATTTCGAAGATAAACTCTGAAAGGTTTTTTTTTTTTTTTTTTTTTTTTTTTTTTTTTTTTTTTTTTTTTTTTTTACATTCGATATGCAAACCATGAGTGACCCGGCAGACGTCAATACAGTAATCGAATTCTTGCCATACCCGTCCCAGCATGGCATTTCGACTATGACAGTCGCTTCCCGTATTCCCTCTCCGAGCTCTGTTACATCACGTGGTAGATGCGGTACATACACCAGATCTTTAATGTGTCCCCACGGGAAAAAGTCACACGGAGCGAGATCTAGTTATCGTGGAGGCCATTACATGAAACAGCTGTTCCCTTCTGTAGCACGGCCAATCCATCGATGCAGCAGCTCCCTGTTCAGGTACCCACGAACTTCACGATGAAAATGGGGTGGAGCCCCATCCTGCTGAAAGATGAACGGAGAGTCCGACTGCATTTGAGGCGTCAGCCATTGCTGCAACGTGTACAAGTAGGAATATCCAGTGACAGTGCTCTCGGCGAAGAAAAATGGCCCGTACACTTTTCGACGCGACAAGCCACGAGAAACATTTACCTTTAGGGAATCACGCTTAAATTCAGTGCATTCGTGTGGATGCTTTGTACCCCAGATTCGACAATTATGCCTGTTCACTTTGCCATTAGTGTGAAAAGTGGCTTCATCGCTAAAAATTAAGCGATCAACAATGCCATCCCCATCCTCATTCAATTGTTGCAACTGCGAACAAAACTCAAAAGCTTGTCTTTGTCGTCATCTTTGGCTTCCGCACTAGCTCCAGTTTGAGTGGTATCATAGACAGCTTCTGTCACAGGACTTCCCACACTGTCACTGGAGTCATTTCGAGTACATGGGATGCACGACGAACCGATTTCTTTGGACGTCTTATGAATGTCTCTCGCACGTACTCCACATTCACTTCACTCACACTGGTACGTCCGCAATCTTTGCCCGGCACAAGCAACCCGTCATAACGAATTTGTTGTGACAGTGGTAAATGGCCTTCCTTGGTAGTGGCTTCTTACCGTATTTGGTTCTAAACATCCGTTGAACAGCTGTAGCACACTTGTTTTTGTCGAACTCCAGCTCGCTCCGCACCTGAACTCGCCATGTTTGCGACTAGCGCCGACTATAGGCAAATTACCAAACTACACTGTGGCGGTATACACGAAAAAAAAAAAAAAACTTTCAGGGTTTCTCTTCAAAATGACATATGTATATCTGTACAATGTTTGGTTCTTGTGCAATAAATAATTGAAAGTGTTCCCAGACTTAATGTACACCCTGTACTTAACCTCGCCTATAACCGCTGAGAGAGAAAGCCGATTGTGTGATAGATGGTCACTTGTTGGAGCACATTGACAGCTAGCTGCTTAGGGTCGCATGCGGGCCCCGGGTCGAACAATCTGCTTTATGGCTAGTGATGAGTGGGCATTAGCTGTCTACTAATTAATATTGCTGCTTACTGGAATTTTCGTGTCAGTGAGATGGTAATTCTGTTAGATAAAGTAGATTGCAAATGTGATGTATCTGTTCCCACATTTCTGTGCTTTAGCTGTTCAGAGTAACACATTGCAGGATTCTTTCATATGTATGCTGAATGACAGTCACTGACGGTTGATTGAAATGTGTTTGTTATGCTGAATTTATTTGAAGTTGTGCAGAGTGTTTGTATTTTGGTTTCCAATAGCTGGGCACGCACAAGGGGTTTTTAAAGGATATTTTCGACTTTCTGCATAATCCGTAGCCCCTGCCTGTGCGTTACTGGAGGGGATCTGCAGTTCTCGAGACCACCACGCAAGCTGGGCATACATGTTGGATTTCCGTGACAGAACGCGTCCAGAAAGTCCGTGAGTTTTACTGTGGTCTTTGGTTACTACAAGTATAGTGAACTGGTGGACCAATGACCACATCGAGAATCTTGTACAATTCTGTTGTGATATACCTTGTTTGTAACTGTGGACCAAAGCGTTGCAAATCTAAGCTAGAAAATTTGAAATAAAGTTTCAGAGAAGAAATTATTTATTTGTGTGGCCATATTTTCCGTAGTTGTTTTATAATTATTGAAAGTATTTTAAATCCATCTTTGCAGCTACGGCTTAAGAAACACTGATGCCAAACGAGGGAAACCTCAAAAACTTACGAGCAGACACAGTTTCCTGATGTGAGCGGAAATCATATAGACGAGGGTCATTCAATAATTAAAGAGACAAATTAGGCTGAGGAAAAAAATTGTTA
This sequence comes from Schistocerca americana, assembly GCF_021461395.2. NCBI lineage: Eukaryota > Metazoa > Arthropoda > Insecta > Orthoptera > Acrididae > Schistocerca > Schistocerca americana. The sequence continues at coordinate 119,505,281 of NC_060127.1, forward strand.
GTAGGGCAAGTTTGGTACTTTTATGGCTTCAAGTTGGCATCACTGGGCTAAGCCCTGATCAGCTGATGTATCGACATTGTTTTGTTTATAACCTCAAAAAAACATTTCAAGATGGCGAGACCGCTTGAAACGTTCACATTAGTTGAACAACGTTCTGTTATTCGGTTTTTACTTGCTGAAGATGAGAATGTCTAAAACTTGTGGTGAAGGTTGTATGAATCGTGCAAATTTTTACAAGTAGGTAGAGCAGTTCAAAAAAGGAAACAAAAATATGAAAAAATGTAAAATTCACGTTCTGGAATAGCCAAATTCAGCAAAAGAATCACATAAAATTTTTAGGATTATGGGTGGATGAGCATCTAAGATGGAGAAAACATGTACAAATGCTTAACAAAAAATTAGGCAAGTACTGTTACATATTAAGAGTACTTAAATATTGCTGCAATACCGAAACAGTGTTAAGCGCTTATTATGCATTCATGCATAGTCTACTGAAGTACGGAATAGTGTTCTAAGGAAATATCTCTTTTGCTAAGGAGTCTTTTAAGCTCCAAAAGAAAACCGTAAGATTAATAAGTAATGTTGCTTACATAGCACCATATAGAGGTATCTTTAACGAATTAAAAATCATAACTTTACCATCTATATTTATATTTGAAAGCATATGCTTCATTAAAAACCACCAAGTTTGAGCTTTGAATAGTGAGAGCCACCATTATCAAACAAGGAACTGCGATGACTATCATAAGGATGTGCACAGAAAATCGATATATCAGGACAGTGCTGTTTACGAACAAAAAATCCTGTACAATGCATTGCCAGATAGCATCAAAAAATACCAAACAGTAATACATTCAAAAAAAGAACTAAAAGATCTACTAATAAATAACAGCGTCTACAGCATTAACAAATGCCTGGAATTTTGCTCAAATCTGTAGGTCTGCTTCATAACTCTCTAAACAAAAATTCGTAATTATCAACCATTCCTAGATAAAACCAAACTTCTTTTATCATTGTATGTATGTAATTATGCACCACGCTTTTGTGCTGTATGTTACTATGACTAGTTAACTAAAGTACTGGTATTTTATAGTTTTAGTAAAATCGACCAAGGGGTTTCGCAAGCTTTTATTCTATCTGTATTTACGTAAGCAGAATAAAGTTTCTGTTATAAAGATGTGTTGATACCAATGATAAGATTTTATACATGATGTAAAGAAGTAATATTTTATACTGTTCTGTACTTTCACAAGTCCAACAGCATGAATGTGCTAATACTGGCGGTAAATAAATAAAAATGAATAAATAAATAAATAAATAAATGATCGCGACTCAGTGACTGACGAACACCGTTCTGACTGACCAGTTACAATTTCAACTCCCTCACTTGAAAGTGGGATTGATGACATTATTCCTGCAGACCGCCGTGTGACTGTGGAAATGATAGTTAATAAGGTTCAAGTTAGTACTAGTGCAGTTCATATCATTATCTGTAACAAGCTGAGGTACCGCTAAACATGTGCAAGATGGGTCCCTAAGAAGTTGACACGACTACACAAGGAAACAAGGTCGAGGATATGCACAGAGCTAAAGGGACGCTATGAAAGAAAAGGTGAGCACTTCGTGAACAAAATTTTAACTTGTGTTGAAACTTGAGTTAACTATTATCAGCCAGAATCAAAAAGACAAAGCATGGAGTGGAGGCACACCAATTCAAGAAAAAATTCAAAACCCAAGCATCAGCAGGAAATGTCATGTTGACGGTGTTTTGGGATGCTGACGGTCCAGTTTTTTGTGATTATCTCGAAGAGCAGCGTACAATGAACAGCCAATACCACTCGGATTTGCTTTTAAATAACGTGAAGCCAGCCATGAGAGAGAGAGACGTCGTGGATATCAGAGGAGAGGTGTGATTCTCCAGCATGACAACGCACGTCCTCATATTGCTCAACCAACCCGTGAAACCCTCGACAAAATGGACTGGGAAGTACTCCCTCATCCCCCTTACAATCCTGATTTAGCACCCAGTGATTTCCATTTGTCTGGTGCGCTGAAGGAGGCATTAAGTCGGAAGAGGTTCCAGGACAACGAGGACATGAAAAGTTTGTGGGAAATTGGTTCAAACATCAAGGAAAAGTGTTCTCTGCAACCGGAATAAAAAAAGCTTGTAGCCAGTTGGAACAAATGCACAAATGTTCAAGGGGATTATGTTGAAAAGTAGAAGAAGTATTGTTTTGTAAAAATAAACGCTTTTTTCTCCAGACCGGTTTGTCTCTTTAATTATTGAATGCCCTCGTAAAATATCGCAAATAAAATCAGCACCTTTTACAACGAACTGTTATTGGACGTAGAAAGGTAGCCAAATTGTAGACACGTGTCATTACAGACCACTAACGAAGCCCGTCTGGCGACAAAAGTAAGCATTTTCTTGTAGTTGCAAAGACAAATTTAAAATACCTTAAATAATTTGGGAAAAGAGTCAGAAAGGTGTAGGTCTCTTGAAAGGAGCGAAAAAGGGATAACAGACGGAAAATCTTCGACTAAAACAGATGTAATATCCGGCGTTCCGCAAGGAACTGTTATAGGCTCTCTATTGTTCCTGATCTATATTAACGACATAGGAGACAATCTGTGTAGCCGTATTGATTGTTTGCAGATGATGCTGTCATTTACCGTCTTGTAAAGTCATCAGATGACCAATACGAATTGCAAAATGGTTTAGATAAGATATCTGTATGGTGCGAAAAGTGGCATTTGACTGTGAATAAAGTAAAGTGTGAAGTTATTCACAAGAATACCGTACTAAAAGAATTCTGCTAAATTTCGATTACGCGATAATTCACACAAATTCGAAGGCTGTAAATTCAACTAAATATTTAGGGATTGCAATTACAAATAACCTAAATTGGAACGATCACATGCATAAAGTTCTGGGTAGAGCAAACCAAAGACTGCGATTCATTGGCAAACACTTAGAAGGTGCAACAGGTCTACTAAGGAGACTGCTTACACCAAGCTTGTCCGCCCTGTTCTGGAGTATAGATGTGCGGTGTGGGATCTGCATCAGGTGGGACTGACGGATGACATCGAAAAAGTACAGAGAAGGGCAGCTCGTTTTGTATTATCGCGAAATAGGAGAGATAGTGCCACAGATATGATACGTGAATTGGAGTGGCAATCATTAAAAAAAAAAAAAAAGGCGTTTATAGTTGCGACGGGAGCTTCTCATGAAATTTCAATCACCAGTTTTCTCCTCCGATTGCGAAAACATTCTGTTGGCACGCGCCTACATAGGGGAGAAATGATCATCACGTTAAAATAAGAGAAATCAGGGCTTGCACATAAATATTTAAGTGCTCATTTTTTTCGCGCGCCGTTCGAGAGTGGAACGGTAGAGAGACAGCTTGGTGGTTCATTGAACCCTCTACCAGGCACTTTACTGTGATCAGCAATCACGTAGACGTAGAAAGGGTGAGGAGGGGTGTGTGAATTGTAACACAGTAGTGAGTGCAAATAAAAATTTGCTTGTGCTATATTCATTATTGTATAAGGGGCAGCCAAATGAAAACGAGACAGATGGAAAAAAAGAAGTAAGTTGTTTATTACTTTAAAAGTAATCTCCTAATAAATTTATCCCACTGTGGGACAGGTGGCCCAGGCGTTCATGGAAAAATGTTTGCGGATCCTGCGGAACCATGAATTTATTCAGGCATGCACCTCTTCATCCGAAGCAAATCGTCAGCCAAGACTGTCTTTCTTCAGGGATACAAAAATATGAAAATCGCATTGGGATTTTATGTGGTATGTGTTACAATAGTGGTTCCGTAGGCAACCGCGAACATTTTTCCATAAAGGCATTGTCTGTCTTGTCTCACAGTGGAATGAACGTATTAACAGTTATGGCGACTACTTTTGAAATAGTAAACAGTTTATTTGCACCTGTCTCGTTTTCATTTGTCTGCCCTTATGTTACCCATAACTGTTTCACGTGCATTATTTTACAAGTGTTACTGGACGTTGCAAAGGATCAACAGCATATCGAACCTTCGCGATTCTCAGAGGAATGTCCACGCATCTGAATCAGATCCACATGTCTGTAATGTTGCCTTTCAGCGATCCACTTCCTGACTCATTTTCTTTCGAGAAATATTTGATTACATAGCCGGCGACGGCACAATTTTCTTCATACTATCGTCCACGTAACGTCTTCTTTACAATACAGAGTTTCAGAATTCGGAAATGTGCCAATGTTAAAGAATATCTCAAAAACGCTGTACTGTACATCGTACAATCGGCGAGACGTAGTCGCAACTCTCGAAATCCGTCGTCTGTGGCATTTTGTTTGTCGAGCATACACCGCAGTCCTAGGTCCGCGGATAAATCACGAAAATCCACCGCTTTACGTCACATACGAAGGGATCGGCATCCGAACAGATGTGAGGCACTAAATCCGACGGGTGGGTGCTGCATGTATACTGAATGGTTATTGTCTGTTATTCCAATAACATCCTTAATGGAGTAGATTCTATCCTAATCTTAGGCCGGGTTCACACACGCGACAGAAGTGTCGCCATAGCTAATGACGTACTTTAGTTGCATATGTGAACTCCCAGTTTTTAATGGCGCAACTTAACCGAAGCAACTTTTATCACGCCTCAAAAAGTTGAGCTTGGTTATACTTCGTTGCGCCACTTTCGTACCACCTGGTGGCAATATTTCTAAAGATTAGCATTATGTCGCAGTTATCGTAGAGTAATTTCAGCACCACTCCATTCGATTTCAGTATGTTTTTATTTTATTTCTGCAAAAGGTGGTACTACATGAGCAGCAGCCTATGTTTGATTTTCTACAGCAGCAGTGTGGGTGTGTGTCTGTGTGTGTGTGTGTGTGTGTGTGTGTGTGTGTGCAAACCAATGACGCATACCACAATCTTAAAAGATTTTTGGATAAATAAATACACACATCAGAAAAGTTTTGCATCATCCCGGTTCCTAGAACTCCTAAAGATAGACGTTGACTGTGGATATTGTAGCACAGACAGTCCCTTTGACTGTTCAGAGATGTCACTAAACCCACCCAAAGATGTAAACAACCACGCTTGAGCAGCTCCTATTAGACGGACAGCCGATCAGTTCCAGTCATTCCACCAGGAAGGAGGTACACAGCTCGTGTTGTCTGTAGTTCAGCAGTGCCTAGACGGTCAATACGGCGGTTCGATCACGTCCGCATTGTTAGTTTGTGCCAGGAAGGGCTCTCAACAAGGGAAGTGCAAAAATGGTGCAAATGGCTCTGAGCACTATGGGACTTAACATCTGAGGTCATCAGTCCCCTATAACTTAGCACTACTTAAACCTAACTAACCTAAGGACATCACACACATCCTTGCCCAAGGCAGGATTCGAACCTGCGACCGTAGCGGTCGCGCGGTTCCAGACTGTAGCGCCCGGAACCGCTCGGCCACACCGGCCGGCCAAGGGAAGTGTCCAAGGTGTACTACTGCAGTGGATGACCGCTACCTATGGATTATGGTTCGGAGGAACCCTGGCAGCAACGCCACCGTTTTGAATAATGCTTTTCGTGCAGCCAAAGAATGTCGTGTTACGACTCAAACTGTGCGGAATAGGCTGCATGACGCCGCAACTTCAATCCAGACGTCCATGGCGAGGTCCATCTTTGCAAACACGACAACATGCAAGGTGGTACGGATGGGGCCAACAAAATGCCGAAAGGAACGCTCAGGATTGGCATCACGTTCTCTTCACCGACGAGTGTCGCTAATGCCTTCAGCCAGACAATCGCCGAAGACTTGTTTGGAGGCAACCCGGTCACGCTGAACGCCTTAGACACACTGTACAGTGAGTGCAGCAAGGTAGAGGTTCCCTGCTGTTTTGCGGTGGCATTATGTGGGGTAGACGTACGCCGCTGGTGGTCATGGACGACAATTCGCGCCGCCATCGTGCGCATTTTGTGAATGACTTCCTTCAGGATAACGACATCGCTCGACCAGAGTGGCCAGCATGTTCTCCAGACATGAACCCTATCGAACATGCCTGGGAGAGATTGAAAGGGGCTGTTTATGTACCAGGTGACTTACCAGCCACTCTGAGGGATCTACGCCGCTGCAGTCCTGGACTGTGCGGCTGATCCCGGCGGAGGTTCGAGTCCTCCCTCGGTCAAGGGTGTGTGTGTTTGTCCTTAGGATAACTTAGGTTAATTAGTGTGTAAGCTCAGGGACTGATGACCTTAGCAGTTAAGTCCCATAAGATTTCACACACATCTGAACATTTTTTTTTTTTTATCTACGCCGAATCGCCATTCAGGAATGGGACAATCTGTACCAATAGTCCTCGATGAACTTGTGGATAGTATGCCACGACGAATAGAGTCATGCATCAGTGCAGGAGGATGTGCTACTGGGTATTAAAAGTACCCATCTGTACAACAATCTGGGCCACACCTCTGAAGGTCTCGCTGTATGGTGGTACAACATGCAATGTGTGGTTTTCATGAGCAACAAGATGGGCGGAAACAATGTTTATGTAGATCTCTATTCCAATTTTCTGTACAGGTTCTGGAACTCTCGGAACCGAGATGATGCAAAACTTTTTTTGATGTGTGTATATAAACTTAATATATAAAAGCGAAATAGTGAGCCGTATAAACTTCATGATTTGAGAGACCAAACATTCCATCAGTTGTGGATTATACGTAGGAAATAGCTCCTCAGTGTGATATGGCAGCTATTAAACCAAAAATTAGTTATTTTAAATGCCCATATTAACGAATACAACAAAATTCTAAAATTTTGGAAGAGTGGCGTGTCTACATATGATATTTGCATGTCACTGGAGACCATTTCCGTGTCCGAATGTAGTTTCTGTTATAAAGGTATTTTTGTCCATGATTTATCCCTGTGCAAAATCTGTTTTCGGATCCAACACTTGGATTTCGTCTATCTTGTATTTAACTCTTGATACAGGTCTGAAAGGCCATAACCTGCACTATAACGTTCATATCCGCTCATATGGTTTAAATTGACGCCATATTGAAAGCTGTGCAACTACGCAGAATTTGTGGCGTCCCGTGTGAACGGTAGCTCACGATGCGACTATAGAAAACCACAAGCTGTGACGCCACATTAGATACGTTTATGAACCCGGTTAACATATTTGATGCCACAAATTGACAAAGGTGATCGGACGCTCCGTGACTGAGCTGTCAAGAAGGTGTCTGGCGACCGTTGTCAGTGCCACTGTGAACAGCCTCGATTCACACGAGTGAGTACACCCGCAACGCCAGAAATTTCTGGTTTTCCTAGGAGCAGTAATTTTGCACCGCGTGAACAGGATAGGGCGTCTTGCTAGGGCAGGAATACGTAGCACATTCCCATTTACCAAGAAAATGAAATTGCAAACACATCAACTATTCAGTTCACGTGTGCTGTCTGGGAAGAATGTACATCGTGTGAAAGCAGTTTTCTTACAGTTGTCATTAATTTTTTTAATATTTGCAAGAAATTCAATGAAAAGTAAAAGTTTTACAAAATTGTAGCACGTGACAAAAACCTCAGCTACATAAACCACAAAACAATTTTCATAGATTACAATGAGACAAATAAAGTGTGGGACTTTATACGAAACATTGTCTTGTTCTGTATTATTTGTTGTATTAGTAGCTACTGCTCACCAGGACGGCAATTTAGTGAAAACCCGAGTGTTGAGTGACAATGTCACGTGTCTGAGTAACGTGTTGTAGACGTCTCAGTGATAGACTTGGGGAATGGTGATGACGGATGCTGCGAGGACGAATGACTCATTATAATTCACAGTTAGTGAACTAGACCTGCTCTGACATTTAACATTACCATCCCTGTGATGACCTGGAAAAATCCTGCTGGGCTGCATAATGGAATCTGACAAAAAATTTTTTCATGTCAGTGCCATGGCTTTGAAGAATGCGTCTATTTCATCCTCTTGTGGCGGTGGTTTCGATAACTCTTCCAGTTTTTGAAGAGGAATCTGTCTTCTTTATTCTCTTTGGCACAACAAATACCCAAAGTACCTTGGTGTCGCCCTTGACTGCACCCTTTCTTATAGAAAAGCAGGTAACTTGCGCACATCATCCATTCCTCTGGTTTTCTTAGCAGCCGATTATCGTGCCCTGGTGTGGCTAAACAGCTGCCACACCAACTTGACTGCGTCGAGTTGAACCACACTATGCGGTTAACAACTGGGACAATCCGACCAAAATCGATTTATTGACTTCCTCTGTTGAGCAACATCTATCTACCCGCAATCTGTAGAAGCGAGACATTGCTTAGGGAACACCACAAGCTACAGGATAACATGGAATTACCCATACAGGAAGACATGCCAAGTGTACGACGAAATAGAATCCGTTCAAGAAATCCACCATTAGGGAAGCAGAACAGCAAGATGCAAATAGTACCGGGATGAGAGACCTGTAGGAGTAGAACTGTCAACGTACTGAAAATCTTGAAGAGCGTCAGTGGTTCCGAAAGTATAACTGTGATAATGCTGGCACAGAAATCGACAGGAAACTTTAGGTCAAAAGAAGCAAAGCTAACGCTGGGCATGGAAGATGCGCAGACTGTCTTTACAAATGGGGTACTACACAGTCTCCGGTTTATGGGGCTCCGAATCAGACAATCAAGCGCATTAGAGATGAATGCCCCTTGCCTTCTTCCTATCAGGGGAGTTGGAGAGACCTCATGAAAGTTGATGACACGGCTCTTATATAGATTAGGAATTTAGATACTGACATTTAGTTAGTTTTATACACACACCAAAAAAAGGTTTGCATCACCCCAGTTCCCAGAACTCCTGAAGATAGACGTTGACTGTGGATATTGTATCACAGACATAGTCCCTTTAACTGTTCAGAGATGTGACTAAACCCGCCATAGGATGTAAACAACCATGTACGAGCAGCGCCTATTAGACGGAGGAGGTCCGACAGCCAGTCAGTTCCAGTCAAACCACCAGGACGGGAGGTACATGGCTCAGGTCTGTAGCTCAACCATGCCTAGTCGGTCAATACTGCGATTCGATAGCGTCCGCTTTGTGCCAGGAACGGCTCTCAACAAAGGAAGTGTCCAGGTATCTCAGAGTGAACCAAAGCGATGTTTTTCGGACATGGAGGAGATACAGAGAGACAGGAACCGTCGATGACATGCCTCGCTCAAGCTGCGCAAGGGCATTACTGCAGTGGATGACCACTACCTACGGACTATGGCTCGGAGGAATCATGACAGCAACGCCACCATGTTGAATAATGCTTTTCGTGCAGCCACGGGACGTCGTGATACGACTCAAATTGTGTGCAATACGCTGCGTGATGCACAACTTCACTCCCAACGTCAATCGTCATGTCCATCTTTGCAACCACGACAACATGCAGCGTGGTACAGATGGGCCCAACAACATGCCGACTGGACTGCTCAGGATTGGCGTCACGTCCTCTACGCCAATAAGAGTCGTATATGCCTTCAACCAGACAATAGTCAGAGAAGTGTTTGGAGGCAACCCGGTCAGGCTGAACGCCTTAGACGCACTGTCCAGCGTGTGCAGCAAGTTGGAGATTCCCTGCTGTTTCGGGGTGGCATTATGTGAGGCCGACGTATGCCGCTGGTGGTCATGGAAGGCGCCATAACGGCTGTACGATACGTGAATACCATCCTCTGACCGATAGTGCAACCATATCGGCAGCATACTGGCGAGGCATTCGACTTCATGGACGACAATTCGCGCCCCCATCGTGCACATTTTGTGAATGACTTCCTTCAGGATAACGACGTCGCTCGACTATAGTGGCCAGCATGTTCTCCAGACTTGAACCCTACCGAACATGCCTAGGATAGATTGAAAAAGTCTGTTTTGGACGACGTTACCCACCAACCACTCTGAGGGATCTACGCCGAATCGCCGTTGAGGAATGGGACAATCTGGACCAACAGTGCCTTGATGAACTTGTGGGTAGTATGCCAGGACGAATACAGGCATGCATCAGTGCAAGAGGACGTGCTACTGGGTATTAGAGGTACCGGTGTGTACAGCAACCTGGATCACCACCTCTGAAGATCTCGCTGTACGGTGGTACAACATGCAATGTGTGGTCTTCATGAGCAACAAAAGGGCAGAAATGATGTTTAAGTTGATTTCTATTTCAATTTTCTGTGCATGTTCCAGAACTCTCGGAACCGAGGTGATGTAAAACTTTTTTTGATGTGTGTATGTAGTTTTGTGTTTTCATATTCTTGTTATTTTCATATACTAATGTTACATACCTATATTATTAAACTGCATGTGAGCCATATGAATAAACAAATAGATAAAAATTCTCATTTAAATAATTGAGAAAGGAGTCGCTTTCTTTCCTCGATTGGTCGGAGGACGATGGCACATTACTTAAAGGGTCACATTCCGATCTTTGACGAAATTCATGGAATGTGGTTCCCGCTCAGTTGTTTCTGAATACTTATTGTCGGCCTTTCTGCAGAGGCCATTATTGGGTTCCGCCGACACGTTATTCCGTATTTCGAGGTTGCGGTATAACATCTGAAAAAGTGTTCGTTTCACCTTCCACACAGAAATCTCAGCCTGTCCCAGTAGCTGGCTCTCGTGTTACTTAACATCGGACGCTGTGATTCTTATTTCTTCTTTTCTCTCTGTAATGTGGTAATCTTCCATCGTCTGTTCACTAGAACGCAGCGCGCAACGCATTAGACTCGTCTAGAACCAAATGGCATTGCGCTGTCGGAAAACGCCTTCAGTCTTTTGTCACTGTTGAGCGTTACGTACTACGCGGCGCAAAATTCTAGCTCCTAGGAAAGCCTGCATAAGGGTTTGAATATGGACGCAGAAAGACTGTCTGTTGGACTGCTCCACAATAAAGTAGTGATTACATCGAATCGGCTGAATGAACGTAATGTATTTAAAAGTTGTTTTATTGACTGAAGACCCATACATACAGGTGAAAGCGATCTTGCCAGGGACAAAAACATTTGTTGGTAAGGGCTGTTTAAGGTTTAGAACGGCTGCATTCGAGCAAAAACATTTACAGTCGTCACCTTTCTGGCAGCCGTCGACGCGCAGAACATCTGTTGCGAGAAAATGGCCCTGTCAAAGATCAACAAAGCTCAATATCGTCTCAATACACGCACTTTTTTGTTCAAAGCCTTGTTACAAAGTCATCACATCCTGTGACGATATCGATCGAGGTAATTTCGAAAGCGGTCTGTTATTACTGTTACTAACGCTGAAAAATTATAATTTCGATCAGTTTCCGCATATACTGTTACTATCGCTGAAAAATTATAATTTCTATCAGTTTCCGCGTATATATAAGTATCAAAAAACTCTTAGGATAAAATTAGTGCTGTACCTGGGCTATTTAATAAACTGCCTTGTAACTAGAAATGTACAGCTAAATGTGCAAAATAAATATAGCCAGGTGACAAGAAAATACAATCATACAATCATTTTGTGATGTGACACGAGGACAACTTGTAGTGTTGGTAGATAAATACTACCGTCTTTCATTTAATTGTGTGAAGGGAGAGCTCTTGAAAATTGCCGGAGGATCGTAGCTTTTCTCAAAACATAAAACATATAAAATATCTATGCGAATATACCGATTTGGTTACTAAAAAATGTACAATGGATGGGATACTTCCCAAAATTGATGGAAAGATTAACTTTACTTTGTTTCTTTGTTTATCGAGTTCCCAGCAAAATGACCAGTGATGCTCATATTAACTTTCGTTTGATTGTATATTAGGGAGGCGCACGTCAAAGCGCCGTTAAAATACTAAATTGCTTTTGTGCAAAGTGGTATAAATGAAGGGAGCTGCAATTAAAAGCCAGGAGAAATTAAGTGGTTTACTAAAGAGCTTCCTATAAATTAAAAAGCTAGTGAAACTATGCTACAAATAACAGCAGGGCAATAGGACACAACTTGTGTTCTGTCAAGCGGGTTACTACCCTGCCTGACATTTTCCGTAAATACCGTACCCACAGAAAACAAACACTGCACAACTCATGCATTCTGAAGTTACTTACCTATCTGAGCCTTCGTGACAGCAAGTGTCAGGACTACGACAACTATTGAGAGTTTCAGTGTTGAAGCCACTTGAAGCGTCATTCTGCGGGCTATAATCGCATCACAACGCTCTTCAGTTTTAAAATTTTCGTGAGGCCATCGTCTTTCATCTGGCGTTTCCAATCTGTCGGGGTAAACTTAGTGGTAAAGGGCAGTTAAATAAAAACCTTCGCGAATCAGTTAAGAAATATGAACTAGAAGTATCGGTAGCGTTGGGTAAGAAAAAGAAAATTTTAAGTGCCATAGTTTCGTTTCAGACATAATATCTTCACGACAGCTACGATATTTCGTAAATGAGGCTGTCGGTTTCACTGTTTTGACATTGGGGCATGGCAGTTAAAGAATAACACTTCTTTAAGTGAGAGCCAGATTGATATCAAGAATATGTATCCACAAAGAGATGAGCTACTAACACAGAAACTAAAACTGCGCGCACCCACAAACAGGTGTCTAGATTCTTGGCTTGATTCCATTGCGTAAGTGAGGCAGCGTTTTGGGATACAGGCGGACTGAAGAGAATCTAATCCAAAACATGTGGAATATTGCAGGGAACTTTGTACAGTTCTATGATTACAAATTACTGTTTCTGCGCATAATACTAACAGAATATTTTTGTCTCCCTGTTTCTACGAAATTACAGAAAAATGGTTTATAGTGTGTCACATTAATGCATCACGAAAGTGCTCCATATAAAGAAACTGCTGAAACTCCAAAATTGTGAGTGCGATTTTTTAAATGGTTGTGCAGCATTTTAATATGAAGAAAAAGTGAAAAGACATCTTTACTGCTAAGAAAATGACAAAAATACTGTAAGGAGTGCAAAATATGAAGTAATGTTTTGTTGGTGGAAAGAAGAATGTATATTTTCAGGCTTCCATTGTACTGTACTGAAAAGTCTAAAGTATTTTCTAATTTCAGTGGTGAAAGCAGATGATTTGGCATAGCTTTTCCAAGCATGTATGTAATAAACTGCTAAATGGATTCGCCATTTAGGGACTAATAAGATGTCACATTTAGAACAAATTCTAAAGTAGTGAGACACTTTTACTACATAGACCAATGCAGAATACAAAACAGTGAAGAATGAAATGTTATCATTTTACTGTGAGGAAGCTTTTGTTTGATGATTTGAAAAAGTTATGAGAAAGTTTTTTAAAGGACAATGATTAGAGTTAGAACTGGATGGCATACAAAGCTGAAACTTATATTCAGATAACTGTATCTTGTTGAAAATCTATTTGAAATATATATTACCACGATTTAATGTCTCACAAATGCTCAGCATTAGTTTTTTTTTTAACCAGTTGAGTTGTCTTGAACTTTCATGACTTGCAAAAACAGTTAGAATTGTAGGGGGCTTTTGAATGAATACCAATGAAAATGTCTATAGTTTTTTAAAAGTGAGTTGTGTCTGATCAAGTAGCTGTTTTCTGTAGAATCTGCAAAATTTCCTAAAACTAGTTAAGTATGTAGCTTGTTTGCTTTAAGAATGAAAAATATTTTGCACAAATGACAATGATGTCTGTCTGCGTATCATCTCATGACTTACAGAAAGCTGAATTACTAATGCTTCAAATATTATCCAGAATGTTTTCTATATTTTGGTAACATTTCATTTTTGTGGGTCCAGCGTTATATTAATGAATATGTTCCACAACACTTCACATTCACCTAACACATTTTGTATAAAATAATGGTACCATAAACACTTCATTTGGCAGCATTTGCTACATCAGTTTGATACTGTATTTCAGCAGCAGTGTTACACAGACCACGTTTTAAAAGCACGGCACACTGAACTCGACAGACACGTTGCTCACACGAGCTGCAGAACACTACTGGATGCTTCCTACTCAGTAAATAACTTGTGCTGTCCGCATTCTCTCCCCCTCCACTGCTCTCCCTGTCTTCCCCCACCAAGCTGCCTTTGGCAAGCTTTCCACTGAGGCTGCACTGTTTATTGGCACCGTAAGTTAGAGACCACTGCTTGCTACTGATACAGCCCATCTGGAGACCACATGTGGCACCTGTCTTCTCTTCTTCTAAATGCATAAAGGCAATTTAATTTTAAACATATATCAAGAAGAATTTGGTATCAGCTGTGATATCTATTACTTAAACATTGCACTAACAAAGAGAAGCAACACCAATAATAAAAATAAAAGCATTGTTGACTTGAGAAATGTGCTTCTGGGGGAAAATAGTGGAAAGAAATTGGAAAAAAAAATTAAGAGAGGTTAGCAAGAAAACTAAATTTTCTATCATTTCATTATAATAAACAGCAGAACTGAGCGATTGACCAGATGCAATATTTTTCAACACCTGTCCTGCAAAAATTAGTTGGAAAGTATGAAGTAATTACGACCAAATAATAAGAAAAAATTCTGGGAAATGCATGTTCTTTATGAGGATAGGCCTATTACATGAGTACAATTGATGCCTATTAGGAGAAATATTTAGTTGCAAGCAAGTGAAAATACACCGCACATGTTGAACAAGTAATATATTTTTTTCATTGATACATCAATTAAACTACGTCTTTATGGGTTACATTCATTCATCGTATTCATGACAAACATTATAACATGTCAAACAATGGAAAATCCAGGATGAGATGTAACAATATTGTGAAAAGGAAAGTTGCAGTTCACCACATAGCGGAGATGCTGAGTCGCAGATAGGCACAACAAAAACACTGTCACAAATAACAGCTTTCAGCTAGTAAGGCCTTCATCAGAATTAGTCAGCAAACACACACATACAGACTCACACAAGTGCATCTCACACACACATGACTATGGCCTCAGTTGCCTGAGACTGCAGTCTTGTGTGTGAGTTGCATTTGCTTGTGTGTGTATGTGTGTGTTTTCCATCTAATTCTGACTTAGGCTTTACTGGCCGGAAGCTATTATTTGTGACAGTCTTTTTGTTGTCACTATCTGTGACTCAGCATATCCACTATATGGCGAGTAGCAGCTTTCCTTTTCCAATTATAACATATCATTTGGAGAAAGAAACTGCGTATATTTATACAGCCATTTGCTGGCAACATACATACTTGTTGGTCACTACCATACTACTTTCTGACAGTAATTTCTGTATGGTATAGAAAGTGTTGACAAGAGGAAACAACATTAATCAGCATTCGAAAATGCTATGGTTTTGCTGTCTCTCAGGTACACTTTTTCTGTGGATATGTTGTCAAAGGATGCCAACAATGATACCCTTGTGATTGCTCACTGCTATTACAAAATGCCTACGGTAAGCTAAAGTTAGATTTACTACAGGGTGGTGGATATTATTTTTCCTCTTCATAATATCACTGTATTATCAAGCTTGAATGAATTGACAATAAATCTAATCAGTGAGTACATGTACTGTAAAGCAATAGCTAATGTTCATGAATGCATAAACAGTAAAGAAGTAAATGTGTGAACCACAGACATAATTCTAGTTTCTTTCTTTGGTGTAAGGTAGTGTACAGCTTTTTGCAAAAGTCAGGAATTATGTCACAATAATATCCCATACAATAATAATGAATGAAAATATGTTAACTTATTGAGATCTCAGTTTCCACAGTTGAAAATTCCTCTCATGTGGAGAAAAATAACATGAACCTCAATGTTTCACAGATTTACTTTATGTTTTTCCCTGTTTAATTTTTTATCAGTACATACTTCCAAGAAGTTTGAATGTTCTACTCTGTTTATTATTTCTTTTTTTGAGCATTGCATAAATTGTGGTGTTATATTTTTACAAGTACAAAACAGCTTAAGCAGTGTCTGTTGAGAGATACGTAATTTGTTAGTATGTACACTGAAATTCAACAGATTTGTATTAATTACTTTTTGTACAAATGAACTTGTTTTAAACTGTAAAAAATATAATCTATCCTCCTTTGAACAAGCAGAAATATAACATCTTCAGTTTACTGGAAGATGGACACAAACTATCCTGTAAAAACCTACTTGAGTTTGAAGAACTGATTTTAAGCAATGAGTCTGGGAACTCACTACAACCCACTACACATTGCTCCCATATGGATTGCAAATTACACAATACACAGAGCCATTTTCTGTGTATACTTAGTGGTACTGAAGAGATTAGAAAGCAAATAACTATGTAGTTTCAAGAAAGAATACTAATGAAACACAAGGTAAAGAAATCCACAAAGAAAGAGACAAGAATAAGGCAAGAAATAATAGTGGCATATCACCACAAACTTGCAAAAACATCAATTAATGGTAATATTTATCCCATTGTACCGTAGAAAATCATAATCTTCTTTACCATAAACTGAATATTCTATTCTATAACACCTTAGAGACTTCACAGAAAGAGTTCGATTTTATAATCATATCTTGTAACACTGTTTTTGTCTTACTACTTATTGTTTAACCATGTTTGCTCCAAAATTTTCACAGAATTAAATGGAACATTAATACCAACATTTTAACAAATTTATTGTCACTTCTTACACAAAACATCAATGATACACAAAAGTAAAATGTAATCTCTCTCAGCCCTTACATCCCTTTTCTGGAACTAAATCTGATGAAATCATATCAAGCAATAGGAATCAAAAATAAATAAATAATTACCTGGAACTCATGACATACCTGATTTTATCTTAGACAACTTATAAAATAGCTGTCCCACTCTCTAATATGTACAATTCATTTATACTGATAGGAATATTTTCTAGCTGTATGAAAGTGGCAACAGTTATTCCACTTCTCAAGAAAGATGAGAAAAATAATGGAGAAAATTAGAAGCCTATGTCCTTGATTCCTGCGTTTAGCAACATTTTGAAAAAATCAATTAGGTTAAGTGATCTGGAAAGAACCATATTGTTTCAGATGCTGAGTACAGCCTCCAGAAGAATAAGCGTGCAACTACTGCTGTATAAAAGAACATGTGTACACTACATACTCTTGAAAAAAATAAAATCCAAGTGGGATCTTACTAGACGGGGCAAAAAGAATTGATCTCACAGGCCACAAAATTTTATTAGAGAAACCGCAGACCTGTGACACCAGAGGCATCCCTTTGAATTGGCTTAACCCATATTATGATCCTATTTTACATCCACACACACACACACACACACACACACACACACACACACACACACACACACACTCTGCAAACCATTGTCAAGTGCATGGCAGAGTGTACTTAGCATGGCGCCACACATTCTATTTGCATTTGAAGCACGGAATAATGAGTGCTTAAATCACTACTTGCCTGCTGTCATTAATCAATTTTTGTCTTCACAGTCCCTACAGGAGGTTATGGAAGCACTGAGAAAGTTTAATACTCAAACCAGTCCTGTTCCTTCTCAGCAATAACCAACTTGCTGTTGAAGATCAGTCTCACTACCAGTTCACTCTTTGCAGACAATGTAATTATCTTCCTTATAGCAAGTACAATCATAAGACTTGTAATATGATTCACTACATCAGCTAGTATACTAAAAGTTGCTGAGACATGGGGGTATCATATAAGTTACTAAAGGGTGTTGATATTCTGCAGACGTACTTTGGAACTTTGTATAAGTAGGATTTTCATACCACACTCAGGTCCCGCACTGTATTTCAACCACAGTTTAGTAACAACAAACACTCAATTAGAACATCTGCATTTGTCAACCTGAAATTCGGAATAATATGGAAGATATTATTACAAAGTTAATCAAATTATAATGCATGAAAACTAAACCAAAAATATTTATTTCAAAACAAAAATGTGTGTTGTCTATTTCCGAAGAAGGTCTTGTTGGCTGAAAACTGGCTTTCTGACAGTCTTTTTGTTGTGTCTATCTGCAACTCAGCTTCTCCATTATATAGTGAGTAGCAACCACCCTTTTCACAATATTGATATTATAGTCAGTCACTCATTTGTGTTTATTTATTGTGTTTTGGCACCAAAGTTGCCAGGTGCATGTCTGTGAAGTAGTAATCCTTGGTTAGAGCTCAGTTTGGGTCATTCCAAGATAGAGGTCTTTGTAAAAATGCTTGTGGAGAGATGATAGTAAAAACTGTTTGATCCATGCACATGAAATTCTTCAAATGCAAGATGTATAGTGAATATTATATAAACAATGGTCAGCAAAGTGGAAAATATAATAACTGGAGAATGCATACAACTGAACAAGAAATTTGGAAAGGGAATTAAAGTTCAGGGAAAAGATATGAAGACATATATAGGTTCCCCAATGGCACCATAATTATATCTAAGACAGCAAAGGACTTGGAAGCACAGTTGAAAAGAATGAATAGTACCTAGATAAGAAGTTATAAGATGAACATCAACAAAAGTAAAGCAAGGGTAATTGAATATAGTCTAATTAAATCAACCAAAGCTGAGGGAATTAGATTCACAGATGAGACAGCAAAAGTAGAAGATGGGTTTTGCTAGTTGGGCAGGAAAATAACATAATGGTCAAAGTAGAGGCGACATAAAAAGCACATTGGCAATAGCATGAAAAGCATTTCTGAAAATAAAAAAATATTAATGTGGGAAATAAATTGAAATTTTATGGAGCCGGGGTATTTGACTGGACTGCAGCCTTGTATGGAAGAGAAAAGTGGATGATAAACAAATTGGACGAGAAGAGAATGCTTTTGAAATGTGATGCTACAAGAAAATGCTGAAGATTAGTTGGGTACATCATATCAATAATGATTAAGTATGGAACTGAATTGGGGAAACAAGGAATTTATGGCACAACGTGACTGAAATAAGGAATCAGTTAGTAGATCATATCCTGAGACATCAAGGAATAGTTAATTAGCTAATTGAGGGAAGTATGCATGTGTTTGGGGGGGGGGGGGGGGGGGGGGAGGGAGGGCGGAATTTGTAGAAGCAGACCTAGCCTCACTAGTGGTAAAGTGCAGTAGCTACAGCAGAGATGAGAGGGCTTGTATTGTACAAGACGGGCTAGCAAGGAGTGCTGCATCAAATTACTCTTTGCACTGAAGACCACAACATCAACAAGAATCTGATTCCTTAGATTTTGCTAGTTCCTCAAATTTTTTTTGGACTGAGAAGAAGAGGTTTTGATGCATACAACAAAACTGGAGCTAAATCAGGTAAGTACACAATCATAAAACAATTTTATTTCATGAAGTTTCGAGGTAAAAATGTTATTCTGCAAACACTTGACTGTGGGGGAATATATCGCAAGCTACAGTCTCAAGAGGCCATGCGTAAAGGTACAGGTGAGTTGTTGGATGATTTGTCTGGCAGAAATAATGTGAAACTCATCATAAAAGGAACAAATTTTGTGAACTATCATCTAAGAAACAGGAAAATTAAGACCGATGTGGAAATTCATGGTTTTAAATATCTGCCACATTTGAAATGAAATTTCAAGGCTTGTGGATCCATGGCAACCGAAAATGGCAAATACACTTCCCTAAAACTAATGACCAGCTGAATAAAATTGCTGCCCCTTCACATTCTTGTGTACAGTGCAAGCCCAGACTGCATACTATGCACAGTGTCATAATGTGTGTTATTCTGCAAACACTTGATTGTGGGGGAATATGTTGGCAAGCTACAATCTCAAGAGGCCATGCGTAAAGGTACAGGTGAGTTGTTGGATGATTTGTCTGGCAGAAATAATGTGAAACTCATCATAAAAGGAACAAATTTTGTGAACTATCATCTAAGAAACAGGAAAATTGAGACCAATGTGGAAATTCACGGTTCTAAATATCTGCCACATTTGAAATGAAATTTTAAGGCTTGTGGATCCATGGCAACCGAAAATGGCAAATACACTTCCCTAAAACTAATGACCAGCTGAATAAAATTGCTGCCCCTTCACATTTCTGTGTACAGTACCTGCACAGACTGCATACTGTGCACAGTGTCATAACGTAACACAATAAGATGTAATATTGTGGGAAAATTCATGAGCTAGCTTAAGACATTCTCCTCACCCAGAAGAGAGTGGTGAGAGTAATGCAAAGCCAGCACACAGCTGCAGACCTTTCTTCTAAAAATCAGTTATTTCACCTTTTAGCAAGGTTTATTTTGTGTCAACTCGTTCCACTGTATGCCTGTACCATGGGAAGCGAGGAGAGGATGTTGGTTGGTGGCCGGTATCCTCTTTCTATAACACAAACTGCACACATATATTAACTGGGTTCTTTATTCATAAGAACAGAAAATTGCTTAACTCAAGATAGCCCAGGTGTTGTGGTACAAGTTCTTCGTGATAGACCACATTACCCTCACTGTTGGTGAAGTACAAGTCTGCTATGTACACTACTCTGGTTGCTATGTGCTGTCTGTGACTGCAAGTGACTGGGCAGCGACTGATGCCTCAGTGACTCACTTGTCGACAGATTGAAACTCACTGGCCCTCTGGTCCGTGACAGTGATTTAAATACTGACGGCCGAGAGGGTGCTGGCGGCACATTTCTTCCAGCACCAGCTTACGCCAGCACAGTTTCCATATTGAAGAAGGGAAATTTGTTACAGGCAACATTGTTAAATTCAGTACAAATGTGAATACCCATGACCAGATACGACACAGAAAATGGAACTCGATATTCATACAGCATGAACCTTTAAAATGCCTGTTTTTAGTAATGTTATTCAGTTGTACAATAACATGACAACAGAATGGAGGTGCAGAAATTTAAAAAAAATGAAGTCACTGGCCTCATTTAGCAGGAATCAAAAAATGCTTTTCATTTGATCATAACCTTTACATCGTATATGACTTTTTAGACAATGTCTGTTAAAATAAATATGAAACTGGCAACTGCAGGGATGATTGTCATAAAAAAATAAGCACTAATCCAAAATCTGTGTAAATATACGTTTTGTGTTTATATCATTGATGGAAACATAAAATTGCCAAAACCATGAAAAATGACTACACCGAACAGTACAATAAATTGATTTGTGCTGGAGCAAATGACATTTACAAAAATAGAGCTGTAATCTTGTTTAAACAGCTCTTGAAACTTCTGTTACTACTAACTAATACAAATATCATACTCGTAAACTTTCAGCCACAGATATGACCTGCCAGAATGCTCACCTGTGAACAACAAAATTCGTAGGATAAATGAAAAACTAAAAGACACACGTAAGGTGTTCAGCAGTGTCAAATTAATAGATCTCAGCCCATTTAATAAATCATGTTTCAACAGACATGGACTTCATTTGAATAATAAAGAAAAGTGGATATTAGGAAAGTTGATAAGCAAGGCAATTAAAAGTTAGTTCCAAAAGACATTCAGTGAACTGGGGCGGTATGGACCATATTCAAAAACTACTTCTAAATTAACAGCAGCTCCCGCTTCAACAGACTATAACAGCAGTGGATTGGCCAAAACTAGAGATATAGCATCAGTGGCCAACAGAAAGGACAGTGCTGCGACTTGTTCATCTACCAGATGCAGGGGTGTGAGTTGCTGCAGAAAAGATTTTTTTATGAACTAACATGCCCCCGCCAGTGCCATCAAAATTGTAAATACAGATGCAGTACATTCTTTACCTCTATCAACAAACGTGCAGACAACCAACCCCTCTATGACCAACTTGACAAAACAAATTATCTCTCTGTACTCACACATAATAAATGACCATCAGAATAGTGTTCAGAGATGTAGTTTCATCAATGTACCAGCAGTTGGAAAAAAAGGCAAAGTAAAAATTTAGAAATGAATATAAATGTTTCTACTGTAAGAGTTCTACACTAAAATTTACAGGATTTATCAAGTAAATCAGATGAAATAGAAGTACCAATAGCAGCAGAACTATAACATATTTATTATAATGGACATGGTTTAAAAGAAAATTAAATAAGCGTTTACAAAATACAGAACTATGAAAAAGTGTCTTACTTCTGCTGATGTCAACATAAAGGTGGAGGAGTTGAAGTATATGTACACAATGAAATGAAGGACTGCATTCCACGGACAGTACATAACTGTACAGAAATGCTACTTGAATCAGCAGCAATACATACAATTTTCAAAGGGGAACAGTGTTTGATATTATGAATGTACAGATCACCAAACAGTCAGGTAAATGGTTTTCTAAAAGAGCTAGAAGTTCTGTTAGGCAAGGCATACATACATAATAGTTGCAGATGATCTAACAAACATACTGAAAGAAAGCTGTTATACAAGGAGCTTCAGTGATCTAATCACCACTTATGATCTAAATCCAGTAGTAAATAGTCCCATAAGGTGCAGTAAAGATACAGAGAACCATTAATGAATCATGCGATTACCAATATATCACAATACAGACAAAAAGTACAGGTCCTAAACACAGCCATTGGTGACCACTATGAGGAATTAATAGTGTTATCATATAAGATAAGAAATTCACAAAAAAATCTTTAAAGAGTTGCAGCAAGCACGTAATATTCTTGGATATGACAGGAATGATCATTCGAAACAAAAAAGTCCAATAAGTATGGGCTCTAAACTATATACCGTAAGCTATGAGCAATTCTTGATCTTTGATACTGTGCAACAAATCTCTTCTAATGCAAGCTCATTGCTTTCAGTATTTTGAGAAGTGGCAGTATGGACAAAAAAAAAAAAAATATCTAGTAAACATGTGCTCTAAAATGCATACCTTAAGAGCTATGAGCACTTGTTTATCTTCACTATTTTGAAACACAACGCTTCTAATGAACAGTTGCTTATAACTTTTAAGGTGCCAGTATTCATTTTAGAGCACATGTTTACCGGAATTTTTTTTTCTTGTTTTGGTCCATACAACCACTTCCCAAAATATGGAAAGCAAAGAGCTTGCAGTAGAAGAGATTCATTTACAGTATCAGAGATCAAGAATTGCTCATAGCTCTTAAGGTATGTGCTTTAGAGCTCATGTTTATTGACTTTTTTGTTTCAAATGATCATTCCTGTCATACATCTGAATACTGACAATCGCTTCTGAAACATCCTGTATACCAAACAGCAAATATAAATAAGGGGTGGGAATCATTCTCCAACACATTATCCTAGATCTTGCATGTCTGTTAGTATGTAGGAATATAAACATTAAGTGCAATAAAGACTGAGTAACAGCAGACGTAAAGAGGAAGAGGGAATATCTAACAACTATGTATGAACACTCTCACACAAATCCAGCACAAGCAAACTGTAATGCCTGTAGGGACAAGAAGATATCATATAAGAAACTGATAAAAGAAACCAAATCCAATTATTACATAAACAAAATTACAGCTCCTAATAATATCACAAGAACCATATGGTCGCACATAAAAAAAGAGAGGGAAGCTGTAGACATGAAAACGCAATGGGAACATTACTATAAAGAAAAATGGGAAGGAAATCAGGGACCCTACAGAAGTCAGTAATAATTTAAATCAACATTATGTTGAGGTAGTGGACAAATTAATAAAGCTAAACATTCCTGACACAAAATGCACACAAAGTACCCCTAATGAGACAAAAAGTTTGTTCCTTCTTCCAACAAATGAGCCTGAATTAGTAAAAATAATACACTGATTAAAAACAAAAATAGTGATGGACTAGATGGTATATCTACAAAACTAATTAAATGCTGCATGCGACGGTTGGTAAAGCCTCTGATTTTTCTCATAAACTTAGCCATGGAAGAAGGAATATTCCCAACATGTTCTAAAAAGTAAAGTGATCCCTATCTTCAAATGAGGCAGCAAGGAAGATCAAGGGAATTACTGACTAATAACTATTAAGCCTGTCTTACCTGAAATAACAGAATATGTAATTAAAGACACAATAGCAAATTCTATAAAAAAATAAAATGCTTTGAATAATGCACAGCATGGGTTTAGGAAGGATAAATCCACCAGTACAGCAATAGCTGAATTTATGGTGTGTATAACTAAGGCTTTAGATGAACAAAATGAAAATTTGTGGTATGTTCCTAGATCTTTCAAAAGCTTTTGATTGTGTACACTACAATATCTTCTTCTTTCTTCTTGGCAGGCTCTACAGTCCCTGAAGAAATGGCCTCCTGTATCATCTGCCTCCATTCTTCTGTCAGTTGTCTCCCTTCTCCAATTTCTTATTTCCATCACCTTTAGATCTTCTTCCATATTGTCCAGCCACCTTTTCCTGGGTCTACCTCCTTCTCCCATCAGGTTTTCCCATAAAAACTTTACACCACAATATACACATATCAAAGATGTTTTGCAGCACTTCGGTTCCGAGAGCTCTGTAACCTGTACAGAAAATTGGAATACAGATCAACATAAACATCATTTCCACCCTTTTTATTGCTCATGAAAACCACACACTGCAAGTTGTACCACCATACAGCAAGACCTTCAGAGGTGGCGGTCCAGATCGCTGTACACATCAGTACCTCTAATACCCAGTAGCACATCCTCTTGCAATGATGCATGCCTGTATTCATTGTGGCATACTATCTACAAGTTTGTCAAGGCACTATTGGTCCAGATTGTCCCACTCCTCAATGGCGATTCGGTGTAGATCGCTCAGAGTAGTTGGTGAGTCACGTTATTCATAAACAGCCCTTTTCAATTGATCCCAGGCCTGTTGAATAGGCTTCATGACTGGAAAACATGCTGGCCACTCTAATCGAGCGATGTTGTTATCCTGAAGGAAGTCATTCCCAAGATATGCACGAAGGGGGCATGAATTGTCATCCATGAAGATGAATGCCTTACCAGTATACTACTGATATGGTTGCACTATTGGTCGAAGGACGGCATTCATGGATTGTACAGCCGTTAGAGCGCCTTCCATGACCACCAGCGGTGTACGTCAGCTCCACATAATGCCACCCCAAAACAGCACGGAACCTCCACCTTGCTGCATTCTCTGGACAGTGTGTCTAAGGCGTTCAACCTGACTGGGTTGCCTCCAAACACATCTCTAACTATTGTCTGGTTGAAGGCATATGCGACACTCATCAGTGAAGAGAACGTGATGCCAATCCCGAGTGGCCCATTCGACATATTGATGGGCCCATCTGTATTGCACTGCATGGTGTCGTGGTTGCAAAGATGGACTTTGCCATGGACGTCAGGAATAAAGTTGTGCACCATGCAACCTATTGCGCACAGTTTGAGTCGTAATACGACATCCTGTGGCTGCACAAAAAGCATTATTCAACATGGTGGTATTGCTGACAGGGTTTCTCCAAGCCATAATCCATAGGTAGCAGTTACCCACTGCAGTAGTAGCCCTTGGGTGGCTTGAGCGAGGCATGTCATTGATAGCTCTCTGTGTATCCTCCATGTCTGAACAACATCGCTTTGCTTCACTCCGAGACGCCTGGGCGCTTCCTTTGTTGAGAGCCCTTCCTGGCACAAAGTAGAAATGTGGACGTAATTGAACCGTGGTATTGTCCATCTAGGAATGGTTGAACTACAGACAACTATCCTGATGGAATGACTGGAACTGATCGACTGTCAGACCCCCTCCGTCTAATAGGCCCTGCTCATGCATGGTTGTTTATATCTTTGGGTGTGTGACATCTCTGAACAGTCAGAGGGACTGTATCTGTGATACAATATCCACAGTCAATGTCTATCTTCAGCAGTTCTGGAAACCGGGGTGATGCAAAACGTTTTTTGATGTGTGTATTATTGGAGAAGCTTAAGTGTTATGGTATAGAGGGGAAAGCAGCTGATATCATAAAATCATTCATGGAAAATAGAGAACAGTGTGTAGAAACCAAACAAAATGTGAAGAATACTGTTACAAATGTGTATTCAATTTCTGAATTTGTTAAATATGAAGTGCCTCAAGGATCAGTGCTGGGCCCACTGCTTCTTATTTTATATGTACCCAAAATATTAGGTGAAAGTGCTGTCATGTATGCAGATAATACTTCATTTGTTATAATTATTGTTTCAACAGGCAACTTACAAAACTAGCTTCCCTAAATATGGAAAGTGGAAACCATTACTTCAGAGGAAATAATCCGTTTATAATGTAAATAAAATGACATACATGCAAATACATGAAAACAACACACCTAATTTCAACGATATTAATGTCAAGCTTGGAATCTTTGTTCTAAAAGAGGCTGGGCATGACAGTGGATAGGTTCTTGACATAGGAGAAGCATATAAATAATATCTGTCATAAAATGAGTTCAGGTATATTTGTAATGACAAAAATGCCAAGGACAATAAAAACACAAACACTGCTAACAGTACACTATGGGCTAGTTCATTCTCAAAGTTCATATGATAACCTGATTTGGAGAAATACTGCAAGTGTGCACATACAAAGAGTACTAAAGCTACAAAAGGAGGCTGTAAGATGCATGACAAAATTATCTCCTAGAGATTCCTGCACAAAAAAATTCAGGAAACTAAACATATTAACAGTAGCATCACTATACAAATATGAAACAATTATTTATGTAGAAAATTATCACGCTGCATTATTAAACAGAGACACCCAAAACTATAACACAAGAAATAAAAACGATCATCATATTGAAGGAAATTAGCCAACAAAGAGCCTGTAAAAGCAGGATGCTTTCTATACAGTAGTTTTCCAAACTATATAAAGATAATAGAAAACATTTCTGCTTTCAAAAATAAACAGAAATCTCACTTTATTAAAACTTGTTGATATAGTGTTAAAGAATACCTTGGAGCAAAAAATAATTGTAATGTTTCACATGTAACTGTGGAAATATGTAAAAAACTTTTAGGAATCATAAAGTGATTTTAACCTTTGGCAATTATATATTGCAGTATTTTTTTCATATTTGTATTTTAGAGGCTATTTTTGAAGAAATCAGTCATTTTACTTATATACTCATGTAGATGTGTGTTTTTGAGACATGTAATTTTTCAAACTTCATGTAATCTTGTCCAGTGCCATTGTACAGAATGGTCCACTGACATAAATGTAATAAATTGTTGGCTTATGTTAGTGGATGTACTTCTGTATAATCTTGTTAGCTACACGTATATCTAAGTATTAATCATGTCACCTCATGACACCAACCATTGCTTCATTGTATGACTTGTGCCGTATCATAATGTACCTTTCTGTACAAAAGGAAGGAAGGAAGATTAGAGTTTAAAGTTTTGTCGACAGTGTGGTCATTAGAGACTCAGATTATGAAAGATGGCGAAGGAAATCGGCTGTGTGGCATTTGCTTATTTGCTTGGAGCAAGTTATGGAAATCATAGAAAACCAAAATATGGGTGGCCAGATGTGGATTTGAACTGATGTTCCACTAACTGCAAGTCCAGTGTGCTAACCATTGCGCCACTTCATTCAGTCTTTTTATACATCTCCTTGTGCACATGTCACATAAAAATAAACTAAGTGCCAAAAGACTTCACCAGTTCATCTGAAACTAATTTTTATTACTATCTGCAAATGCCATTGATGAGTAAATCAGAAAGTGGGTGTATAAGTCCCAAAGATAACTTCACAAAAATTGCAGTTATTTGCTTTATACAATATTTTTTATCTTATTTTATGGAATAAATATTTTATTGACTACAGAGCTGCAGTTAAAGTACAAGGATAGACTGTTGTGCTAATTGTTCCATTTGGTGTCAGAAACACTGCCTGTCTATTTCTGTTACAAGCAAGCTGTCAGCTTGTGAATGGCCAGTTGTTCCCAGGCAGTGAAGCAACGCTGTGACAGACAGCTGCCTGTTGGAAACAGACTTTCTTTTTGAACACTGCTTATATTTTTCTTTCTGTCTTATTTCAGTCAACGCCACATTGGGGACTTGTGCGCTGGTGATGAGGTTGAAATAATTTTGTTTTCTTTCTGTCTGCGATGGTAAAGTCTTGTGTAAATAATGACAACAAATGGAGAATGGCTATGACAATGAACTGCTGCCCTAAAATCTGAGCAAATAAATTACTAAATATCAACAAAAATGTGGTTGTATCCCATCTCCAGCTCATCTTTCTAATGAGTCATGAATCTCACATAAAATAAATTATCTAGTATATATTGCATTTCTCCATCACAAGAAATTGTTTCCAGTTTCACACACATTATAGATTATCTTAATTGTAAGCTGGCTTATTCATTATCATTTCCTTATACAGTCTTGGCAGAAGTAAATGCTATGTGGGTGCTACAGGAATTGATGTTCCTGACAGAGTCCATGTCTGGAGCCTAATTTTTTATGACAAGGGAAATAGTATCAAGCTTACTTTCCTCTACTTGTTCATTATCATTTAACAAAAGCTTTTGTTTTTTTCCCCTCCCCTCCTCTCTAACTATTTATGACAGTTAATTTGAAATGCGTACTGAACATCCTTGACCTTTTCTACTATAGTAATGACATCAGATCCTCTGAATAACATTATAGAGTAAAAATCAAACGGTTCTCTCTACCTGAAGTACAATTTCATCACCACAGTGCTTGACTAGGTGTTGTTCTCTTTGAAGTAGAATAGCTTTGGTTTCTTCTAACCTAAAACTCAACTCATCCCTCAATTATACAGGAGGCAACAGTTTAAAATGGGCTCCAAACATAGTGTGGCTTGATTTTTTTCAGTCTTACAAAACAATAGTAGATGCAAGTCATATTAACTGTTGAGCAAAAAATGCTGTGATCAATTGAAATTTCTGAATTTATTGTCTGTCCACTATTCCTCGTCCAAGGTTCCTATCCTGCAATTATTTTCCTGTAAAATGGGCCCTCTGCAGTCAGTCGCTGCCACTTATTCTGATCCCATCACTGGGAAATCCTACTACACAAAAGCCAGAACAACATGTGATAACACACAATTTTTTTACCAATTAACTTCTGTTCACTGCATTGCCTTTTATATAGAAAAGACCATCATTAAACTGGCTGAGTGCATGAATGAGCATAGAAGAACTGTCTGCCTTGGGCACACCCAGAACCCAATGCTGAATCTGCCCTACAGCATGATTCAAGGCACCTGAGTGCCTGCTAAACCACATGGACTTTCTAGATCTTCCTACCTGATGATAGTTCCTGTGGACTGCGAAGATAAGAACTTTCTCTTCAACATATCTGTATATCCTGCCACCTTCCAGAGCGTAACGACTCCACTTTTTCTTTCACACACATGTGCGCGCGTGCGCGCACACACACACACACACACACACACACACACACACACACACACACACATTCTCTCTCTCTCTCTCTCTCTCTCTCTCTCTCTCTCTCTCTCTCTAATTTAATTTGTTTTTATAAACACATTCCATATATCACTTTATGCATGTGAGATGCTAGGATGTGGAATGAGTTAAATATACATAAATGTAGATTATATAGAACATAGAACAGTTAATTAACTAAAATTGTTGTAGGGAAAATAAAAACATAAAACTTGAACAAAACAGAAGAAAAGTGAAATGAAGACATGATACAAGGATTAACAGATGTTGGTCAATACTTCATAAAAAAAAAAAAAATTGTGAAAATATAAGCAAAAAGGTAAGTACATCGCTGTCACAAATTTATTTAATGAATAAAAAGTTTCATGTAGCAAATACATTTTTTCTTATTTTTAAATAAGATGTTATTTGACATTGAATTAAATATTTTATGCCACTTTGTCTGTAAGAGGTCTGAAGAATAAAATAGACCAGCTGCTAATACACTTAAAAGATGAAGAATATGGAAGTGAACCTGATATACTGTGTTTCTCTGAACATCATATCACAAATGAAATCCACAGGTTACTGACTGAAAACTTCTGTTTATCTTCTCATTACTGCAGATGTAATACAGGAAAGGATAGTGTTGTTACAAATAATTTAGTGTATAAACCTCTACATTTAAGCAAACATTGCGTGGAACAGCATTTCGAGGTATGTGGCATCAAGGTTACAGCAGACAGTGCAATAGTTACAGTACTGTCAATTTACGGAGCACCTGCTGGATGTCTGAATGTTTGACTGAGACACACTGAGTAACTTGTCCCCCACTTGTCTAGAAAAATTAAATCATTCACTGTAATGGGTGACTTTAGTATGGACTTTTTAACAGAAAATAGAAACAGAACAGATCTTGAATACCTGATGTAGTTCTAGTGCTTTAATAGATAACATATTCATAGATAGGGATGCATATAATAATTGAACTGTGAAAAATATTATAAATGGTCTATCTGATTATGATAGCAGTTCCTCATTGTAAACCAAATAACTGCACAAAGAAAAGTGAATTTCATTTGGCAAAAACATTAGGATTATAAACAGACAAATCATAGAAAACTTTAAACATCAGCTACAGCATGTGTACTGGTCTTCTGTATATGCTGCTATTGATGTAAACTCTAATTTAATATTGTTGGATATGAGGTCTGCCAGTTATGCAAAACACCAACTGGCGGACCTCACATCCAACAATTGTAACTGCAAACACGGCCAACACAAGGAGCTGCAAATCAAAATGATGAATCCAATTTAATATATTTACCAATGAGGTTACAAGTCTTTGACAAAACATTTCCTAAAAAGTTAGTGAGGGAAAAACTGTTTAAAACAGATAACAGGCCTTGGATTAGTAAAGGCATCACAATTTCTTGTAGAACAAAAAGGGAGCTTAATACAGCAAAGAGATCAGATGATCTGAATAAGATTGGGCATTATGAATTGCACAATAAAATTCTTAACAAAACCACACAGGCATTGAAGAATATGTTCTTGAAGGCAGGAATTGATAACTCTAGAATAACAAGTGAGGATCATCTTGTTAGTGACCCAAACACAGTTGCTGATATATTCAAGAAACATGTTTAACAATAACAGAGCGACAAGCACCGCAAGGCTCCATAAATCAAGCCATTAATTTTTTGCAAGCCATTGTACCTAGCACAGTACAACAGATCAAAGTTAAAACAGTCATTATTCTGGTAATCGAAAGAATCATTAAATCTCTGAAATAAAAACTCTACTGCAGTTGAGAGCATATCAATTATTAAAGTATTGGTGCAGCCATATAAGTAAAATCCTTTGCCACATTTTCGATGCATCACTAAAGCAAGGAATAGTCACGAAAAGGCTTAAGTATGCGGTTGTGGAATCACTGTATAAGGAGGGAGATAAGAAAGGTATTGCAAACTATTGACTAGTCTCACTATTGACAAGTATTTCCAAGGTTTTAGAGAAATGAATGCATGTCAGGATCGTTAAGCACCCCAGTGAATGTAATATCATCAGATAGTCAGTCTGCATTTCAAAAGAGGTTATTGGCAGAAGATGCAATATTTGCATTCTCTGCCAATATTTTGGAGACCACCAACAAAAAGATTATGATGGTTTAGATATTTTTTGACCTATCAAATGTGTTTGACTGTGTCAGTCACCAAATTCTTTAGCATAAAGCTACATTTCTAGGTACGAATGGTGCAGCAGCTAAGTGGCTTGATTCTTTCAAACAAAAACAGAAAATCATATTGGATAATCGAGGAGGTGTCTCAGTATCATCGGAATGGGGTACCATCGCATGTGGAGTGCCTCTGGGCTCCATTCTAGGCCCCCTACTTCTTATTATGTATTTTTATTGAGGCTCTACCTCTTTGTACAGAATATTGACAGTTCACCATCTTTGCAGATGATACTTTGCTACTTATTTATTGGGCTGTGGGCTGCTAGCCTGCTCAAAAAAAAAAAAAAAAAAAAAAAAAAGACTTAAAGAAGAAACAGCCAGTGAGATCTTAAGGATATGACCTTTGACCTGAGATGGAAAACCATTATTGGATTTTGGAATGGAAGAACATTGAGAGAGACAGGGAGATTAAGACAGGTTGAGAAGGAAAATTATGGATTGGATATGTTGTGACTATGTGAAATAAGATGGCCAGAATTTGTTGAAATTCAAACACAGAAAGGAGGAATGCTGCTGTGTGTAGGACAAGTAGGTGCAGATGCAATGTGTAGGAATGGTGTAGGGGTCTTACTATCTAAAAACTGCAAAAGGAGCTTGCTGGAGTGGAAACCAACATCAGAAAGGATATTATTAACCACATGCTTTAGAACAAGTGTGTGAAATATCACTGTCTGCATGTTCATAGTCTTTCCTTAAGAAACACATTGGGGAGAATATATATTCTACAATGAATGTGAAGATATTAAGTTCCTTAAAAATATTTCTACATGTAGCTCTAGGATGGACTCCACTCATGATTCTTATTGTTGTTTTCTGTCAACATAGCAGTTTCCTAGCAGCTGGCAAAGGTCCCCAGAATATGATACCATATGCCCTAATGGCATGAAAATAACCATAGTAAACTAATTTAATGGGTTACATATTTCTGTAAGAGCAAACAATGCATAAAGCTTAAGTTGCAGCGTTTATCAGTCTTTTGCACAGATCCGGGATGTGGTTTGACCAGTTTAGTTCACTATCAACATGTAAGCGCAGGTATTTTGAACTATCCATCCTACCTATCTGCAGGTCATATAATTATTCTCCTATTCTTCATCTTTTGAGGCTGTGTGTGCATATAGTTTGTTTTACTGTAATTAACAGAAAATCATTTATGTTAAACCAGTTAACAATATCCCTAAAAACTTCATTAGCTGACACGTCATATTTGTCTATTGTATTATCAATAAGTAGCATAGACTCGACCTAATTCCTTTGGCCCCTACAAGGACATTGGGCATCCAAGAGAAGTCACCATCCGTCTCTGTCTTTGGCCGTTTCCCTCAGTTCTGCCCAGGTCTTCCTAACTCACTTTGATTCCACTTCCACCATTCTTTTCCATGTACCTCTACACCTGCCTCTCTTCCTTGTTCCTTGGGGATCCATTCCAACACTTTCATTTCAACTGCTCCATCTGGCTTTCTGAATGTTTGCCCCAGCCATTTCAATTTTTTCTCAAGTATCTGTTCTTCTATTGGTGTCTGGTATTCTTTTCTCCAGGATCCTCATTACTTATTTTTTCTGGCCACCTGATATTCCATTATGCACCAGAGACGCCTATTTATGAAATTTTGTAACTGTGATGTTATCTAATTTCCAGCTTTCACTGCCACACAGGTCAGCCTTCACATTTGTATTAAAAATATTACTTTTAGCTTTGCATGTGATGTTTCTGTTTTTCCATATTAGATAGAGTTGTATGAAGGCAGCATTTGCCTTCTTTATGTGGTTCTTCACATCTTCTCTGGCTCCACCATCTTCCGTCAGCACGCTACCCAGATACAGGAATGAATAGACACTCCCCTACAAGAAGTGGCACTTCCATGTTCCATTTTCATTTCCTTTGTTTTAGCCATGTTTATGTTGAGCCCAGCAATCTGTGCTTCTTTTTGCAGTGATTTTAATTTAGCTTTCGTATCTGTCAGCCTTCGAGGTAATAAAACTATGTTGTCTGCAAAATCAAAAACAACCTGACATTCATGGATCCCCCATTGGATTCCTCATCTCCTGCCTGCTGTGTCTCTTCTCATAACTGAGTTAAGGACAAATCGGAAAAGCACTGCTGACAAAACTGCCAAACTCTGGTTGTTGCTTCTATTGAATCAGTGAGACTTCCCTTGTGGAGCACACAACATTTGTAGCCATCATACAAATATTTGATGATGTTTAGAATCTTCTATAATATACCGTACTTCCACAATACCTGACACAGCACTTGATGTTTCAGAGAATCAAACACCTTTTCAAAATAAATGAATGCCAGGTACGTGAAATCCTTTGGTTTGCTCTAATAGGACCTTAAGAGTATTAATAAGATTGACATAACTGCACAGTGCCTGAGAACTGCCCTGTTCTTTATGCAGTCGATTTTAAACTGAATCTTTAATCCTGTTTAAAATAACTCTCTTGAGGACCTTACTAGGTACTGACAGCAATGTAGTACCATCCCAGTTGTTACAGTCCAACAAATTTCCTTTTTTTTTTGGGAGCTTTACAACCAGTCAACATTTCCACTCCTTTGGGGATTTCTCTTTGAGCCAGATATGCTTCAGCGAGGGAGGAAGCATTTTAACAGTACTTTCAATATTGGCTTTTAACAGCTCCAATGCTATGTTGCCTATGCCTGGAGCCTTTGCATTTTTTAGGCTTCTCAGAGTGCTTCTAATTTCATCCATTGTGGGACACTGCAGATTTATATCTTGATCTGCTTTGAATTCCTCTGGAACAAAACTTGCCTCTTTCTCTTGGTTGTCTTTACAATTTAACAACTCTTTAAAATTCTCCTCCCATTTCTGTAGCTGTGTCTGTTGGTTTGTGATCACCACCCCACCCCACCCTTGCTCTTAACTGGTCATATCTAAAGTTCTCCATTGAAAGTCGTTTAGTGATATTGTACACCTTTATATTTCCCTGTCTTGTCGCCTCTTCGGCTAACTGTGCCTGCTCATCTATCCATTTCTTTTTATCTCAACTTACCTCCATTTCACTCTTTTGTTTGCTTCCATGTAGTGTTTATACACTTCGATCTTCTGTGCTCTTGTTGTACAAATGTTTACCTTTTGTGTTAGTTCTTTCCTGCGGTTAATTTCATTTCATGTCATCAGAGATCTATTCTTCCTTGATGTACCTTAAATCCTAATATGTTCTTCCCAGCATCTACATAGCTTTAAGTTTTTTCCAGCTTGTTTCAATTCTTTCCTGCATAAAGGTTTTGTCAGGGAGGCTCTGGAATGTGTTTTGCAGTTCAAGGGCAAATCTTTCTTTTATATTTGGTCTTGTAACCTTGCAGATCTATTCCACTTGCAACTATCTCCAACATGAACTCGCCTAAAACAAGGTAACGGTCACTTCCAATGTTTGCTCTTCTCTTATTTTTGACATTTAACAAAGAGTGTCAAAACTTGTAGCTAATGACTGTTTCATCTGATTTTCAATAATCTGATCTGGCAAGATCCACATTATTTTATGGTATATGTGATGTGGAAACAGTGTGCCTCCAATGACTAAAGCCTGCTCAGTGCGCATATCAGCAGTTCACCATTTTCACTTCAACTTCCAGTGCTGTGTACACCCATGATGAGTTCAAGCCCTCCCCTTTATGCACAAACTTTTGTATTCATGTCTCTAATTAAAATTTTCATGTTTCCACAATTACTTCATCTCAGGACTCCACTTAGCTCTGAACAAAATGCATCTTTTAATTCTCCTTCGGCAACTGCAGTACGTGCATATCAATGAATAGAAGAGAAATTTTCCTTGACAATCCAGCCCATCAATTATGTGTTAATTGCATGCCTACCATTATTAATTATTTTTCTGGGACAGTCACCATGTTATGAATGATCCCTGACATCATGTTGGAAGAGGATCCATGTTGACAACCAATCAGTCTGAGAATGAGATGGTAAGGATGCTGTGAATGTACACAAAAAATGTCTGTCTTCAATACATTGTAAATTTTATTGTTAACATTCATAAAAACAGTATTTCATTACAACAATATAAAGCATACCACTATTCAGTCTAATCTGTAAAACTTGTACTTGTTTACTTTATAAAAATATACCATTTTTGTAAAACAGTAATTTACATGTACTTTATAAAATATACCACCAGCAATATAATCATCATGATACTCACTTGCTAGAAATAAATCAGCCTCACAAAAGTTTATAACTGTACTTGTTTTTGTACCACTTATTTTATCATGTACAGGTGATACTTTGGAATGGAAATTAAGTATGCTAAGTACATTTTCAAGCATTGCCGGCTGGAGCCAGTATAAGGAAACCCTTCACCTAAGACTAGGTGTTCTACAGTCTGAATAGCACCATTACTGAATCACAGAAAAAGCTACAGCATAACAGAGCACACAAAGTACATAGCTTTTACTTTTCATGTAAACAATGTGTACTCTGTGGAAGTTTGATGCTAGCCACCATTCTATTTAACAATGACAATTTTCTAGATTATTAAAATTTAGTTACTTCAATAAAAATAAACTTGAACCAATTTTCATGCTTTTATTTCTAATATACCTAAATGAAGCTGTACAGTTTTGTATGTCTGGTTACATATTGAAAATTTTCATGCAGGTTATAGCACAGGAGGTGCCTCCTGTGGAGTGTCGTCTCTTTTAACAGGCTTCTTCTTATCACCAGGAAGAGGTGGCAGATCGTGAAGGCCACACACGCGATTTGCCGGCACAGCCCGATCTGAAAGAATGTCAGGTATGAGGCATGTGTTCATAATGAAAAGCACCTGAATAACACTCTTCTGCTTTCCTGGACCACAAAAATCACAAACAAAATAAACATCACATTCTTCACATATTTATTCTCTCCAAAGAATAAGCTCAGCAGACAAAATGTTAGTCATCCCCTTAAACACACTAGTTGTTTTAGAACACTGTATAATGGGGTAGAACTGGTAACACATGATCACGTGATCCTCCAACACTGAGGTAAGTCATGACAGTGGTGTGGCGTGTATGTACTGGTCAGTTGCGTGCAATGAGCGCAGCCCGACAGATGGCTCGATGTGGAGGTGTGACATAATGACTTGCTAGTGACCACATGAATCAAACTGCCTAGATTGTTGGAGTATCAACACATGATGTTCCACATACAAACATGGCGTAAGAGGGATGATCAAAAAATCCTAACAGACAGGGACTGAAGGCACATATCACATCACTTCAATTACAACCAATTTCAAATCTGACAGGGATTGCTACAGTTTGTGAATGCAGGCCTCTTTCAACCAGTTTCTGCGCGAACACTGTGAGGGGAACTGCACGAAGTGGACATTTGGTGATAGGTATCTTGTAAAAGGACATTGATCACAAAGGCACAAAGTTGCACGTCTTCACTGGGCAGAACAACAGAGAAATTGGATGGTAGCTGGCTAGCTCTATATCTACAAGTGTTCTCTGCAATTCACATTTAAACGCCTGGCAGAGGGTTCATTGAACCACTTTTAGACTATCATTCCACTCCCAAATAGTGCAGGGGATGGGAGGAGAAGACGAACACTTAATATTTCTGTGTGAGCTGTAATTTCTCTTATTTTATTATGCTAATCATTTTTCCCAATGTAGGTTGCCATCAACAAAACATTTTTACATTCAGAAAAGAAAGTACATTATCAAAATCTCGTGAAAATATCTCACTGTAATGAAAAACACCTTTGTTTTAATCATTGCCACCCCAACTCGTGTACTCATCTGACTGACAGTCTGCTGTACAGCTGTGGTTGTTTTCTCTTGTGCCCAGCACCTCTGTTGCTATATTTATAATATTAGTTTTTGAGTATTCATACACTCCTGGAAATTGAAATAAGAACACCGTGAATTCATTGTCCCAGGAAGGGGAAACTTTATTGACACATTCCTGGGGTCAGATACATCACATGATCACACTGACAGAACCACAGGCACGTAGACACAGGCAACAGAGCATGCACAATGTCGGCACTAGTACAGTGTATATCCACCTTTCGCAGCAATGCAGGCTGCTATTCTCCCATGGAGACGATCGTAGAGATGCTGGATGTAGTCCTGTGGAACGGCTTGCCATGCCATTTCCACCTGGCGCCTCAGTTGGACCAGCGTTCGTGCTGGACGTGCAGACCGCGTGAGACGACGCTTCATCCAGTCCCAAACATGCTCAATGGGGGACAGATCCGGAGATCTTGCTGGCCAGGGTAGTTGACTTACACCTTCTAGAGCACGTTTGGTGGCACGGGATACATGCGGACGTGCATTGTCCTGTTGGAACAGCAAGTTCCCTTGCCGGTCTAGGAATGGTAGAACGATGGGTTCGATGACGATTTGGATGTACCGTTCACTATTCAGTGTCCCCTCGACGATCACCAGTGGTGTACGGCCAGTGTAGGAGATCGCTCCCCACACCATGATGCCGGGTGTTGGCCCTGTGTGCCTCGGTCGTATGCAGTCCTGATTGTGGCGCTCACCTGCACGGCGCCTAACACGCATACGACCATCATTGGCACCAAGGCAGAAGCGACTGTCATCGCTGAAGACGACACGTCTCCATTCGTCCCTCCATTCACGCCTGTCGCGACACCACTGGAGGCGGGCTGCACGATGTTGGGGCGTGAGCGGAAGACGGCCTAACGGTGTGCGGGACCGTAGCCCAGCTTCCTGGAGACGGTTGCGAATGGTCCTCGCCGATACCCCAGGAGCAACAGTGTCCCTAATTTGCTGGGAAGTGGCGGTGCGGTCCCCTACGGCACTGCGTAGGATCCTATGGTCTTGGCGTGCATCCGTGCGTCGCTGCGGTCTGGTCCCAGGTCGACGGGCACGTGCACCTTCCGCCGACCACTGGCGACAACATCGATGTACTGTGGAGACCTCACGCCCCACGTGTTGAGCAATTCAGCGGTACGTCCATCCGGCCTCCCGCATGCCCACTATACGCCCTCGCTCAAAGTCCGTCAACTGCACATACGGTTCACGTCCACGCTGTCGCGGCATGCTACCAGTGTTAAAGACTGCGATGGAGCTCCATATGCCACGGCAAACTGGCTGACACTGACGGCGGCGGTGCACAAATGCTGCGCAGCTAGCGCCATTCGACGGCCAACACCGCGGTTCCTGGTGTGTCCGCTGTGCCGTGCGTGTGATCATTGCTTGTACAGCCCTCTCGCAGTGTCCGGAGCAAGTATGGTGGGTCTGACACACCGGTGTCAATGTGTTCTTTTTTCCATTTCCAGGAGTGTATATTTCTTCTGTACTTTCTTCAAATGATTCTTCCTATGTCCTTTCCAGTCTGGCAGCAAGGAATGTTTATATGCTTTCATCGCATACGCTTTCAGCATTGAAGTGTAGATTTCGAGCTTTCTCAGCACAACCTGTTTTAGTGTTGTTAGTATCATTCTTTTTATTCTTCCATGGCCAAAAACTTGTCATTTTCACTAGGTAATGGTCTGATCCTTAGTGGTTCCTCTGTAAGATCTAACATCTGCTGTCTTGAAACTATTTGTCTGTCTAATGATAATATAATCTATTATAGAACGGAGTTCTCTAGTATTATGTCGCTAAGAATATTTATGAATATCCTTGTGCGTAAAAAATGTGTTGATAATTTTCAGATAACAAGGTTCACAAATTCCAATCATACTCCATTGTCTTATATTCTCTCTCTCCATGTTTTCCCACTATCGTACACGATTCTATAATTCCTACTCTTCCATTCATATCCTGCATGATAGTCACTTTCTTCCTTCTTCGTATTTTTTTCTATAGCCTCCGTAAGGACTGTCCAGAAAGTAACTTTCTCCAATAATTACAACTTTCTTGGCAAATAGTGTCATTTCCACCAAAATAATACAGTCATTAGTAAACTTCCAATTTGTGATTCTGTTTTTTCATGATTTCATTATCATAATGGAGACTCCTGCTTTGGCTCTTATCACTTAAGACACCTACTCCAAAATGTACATAATTACAAAGTTGTTGTTCTCCTTTGCCTTTCCTCTTGGTCTTCGAGAGTATGTTGTCATCCACTTTGAACCTGTCAAGTTCTGTTGGTAGTATATTTAGTTTTGCGTAGATACCTTGCATGTTCTAGCATCCAAATGTCACTTTCCTTTTTTCTTCACCAGTTCATTGCCCAAGAGTTTTTCTGAGGAATATTATTCGGTTTTCTAGCATTTTAATTTTTTCACGCGAGTGAGGAGCTGGCTCACTGCACAACCCCCAACCTGGGGGAGCAGCTAATTTATTCTCAAGGGTTTCTTCCTTTAGCCTTTGATAACCTAGTATTTTGCTACCAGGCAGCAGCCACTAGTTTTGATCCACCCCACATATTTTATTTCCTGGATACCCACCATATCTGGTGAGTATTCCTCTACAGGCCACTTGTGGAGATGCCCAGCACATTTGGAGACTAGTAACTCCACAAGAGAGAGTCTGTATTTGCAGATCTTATTATCAGCATATTTTCTGAACTATGACTTTAACAGAGTACATTCTAGCCCTTGTTGCCAAAAGAATATCTTTTAAGTAGTCCAGCAACAGACTCTGATGAACACTTCAAATGGCCAACAAAGAAAAGACTTTGAGTTTCAGATAACTGCATCTTAGAAACATTGAACTCATTGTTACCAAAAATACAAAAAGTTTTTGA
The DNA here is from genome assembly GCF_021461395.2 of Schistocerca americana. Taxonomy (NCBI): domain Eukaryota; kingdom Metazoa; phylum Arthropoda; class Insecta; order Orthoptera; family Acrididae; genus Schistocerca; species Schistocerca americana. The sequence continues at coordinate 119,545,415 of NC_060127.1, forward strand.
TCAGCTTACAGATTTTTACATGAGGCTTTAACAAACTTTTTACACAGACATAGGCTGTATTTTTTTAAACAACTTTGTACAGGTTTTCTGTTAAAATTGATGGCAATGGAACTGTGTTGTGCTGTGAAAATGTGTGGTTTTATTTTCTTTCTTGCAGTCTGTTTTAATTACAATAGCAGGCCATTTAAAGCATTAGACAAATTGTTTCTTCTGTATATATTCTCTCTCTTTATCTCAACAATGTAAGAAAAGATAGATCGCTACTCACCATAAAGATAACAAGCTAAGTTCCAGACAGGCACAATTAAAAAACACTTACATATAAGCTTTCAGCCTTAGCCTTCGTCATTCGGGAGGTTAATGTTTCAAACCCGCATTCGACCATCCTGATTTAGATTTTCTGTGATTTCCCTAAATCGCTTCAGGGAAATGCCGGGATGGTTCCTTTGACAGGGCATGGGCAAATTCCTTCCCCATCCTTCCCAAACCCAATGGGACCTGTGACCTCACTGTTTGTTCCCCTCCACCAAATCAGCCTCAGCCTTCTCATAAAAGGAGAAGCATGCACCACTGATTCACACAAGCAAGCACAGCTCACATGCACATGACTGTCAACTCCGGCAGCTAAGGCCAGAATGCCTCATATGTAATTTTAAATAAAAATTGTATACACAGCTATGTTCTGTTTTGTTTTCTTCCTCACAGTCAGTTTTAACGGAAAGCAAGAAAGATATATTTATGGCTCATTGGCTTATGGTTAGAATACTACTATGGAATCTGAACCATCTTAAACTTTGTGCTTGTACCCACTTGCAGGTTAAAAGTATTCAAAATATTGTCATTGAAAGTACTATCCTCACAGATTGGGCAGCAGGAGAAGTCTCTCGTATCTCATAACCAATGATCCCATCTGATTTATCCAGTTGAGGCTTCATCGGCAATAATAATAAACAAGACTCATGGTCACAGGGGGGGGGGGGGGAGGGAGGAAGAGTATATGGACAGATGATGAAGTGGGGGGGGGGGGGTGAAGAGGAGAGGGACAGAGAGGGAGGGATTGGAGGAGGAGGAGGATAGATATGGGTGGTAGGAGGAGATGGGCAAAGATAGGGGGAGGAAATTAGGACATATATCCAATTCCTATTCATATTTAGCAATTGCGGTGCATTTATATGATCGATGGACAAGAAAATTAGTCAGTCCCCAGGAGCCAACTTGCTAATACTGTGTAATGCACCACCTCTAGCCTTGATAATGGCCTCAATTCAGTGATGAAGAGAGCCCACAAGTTTCTTCAGGTTTGCCGTATCCAGCTAAAGCCATTTAATGATGATTAGGTCCCACAGAACTACCAAATTCCTGAGATTTTGATTGCTGCATTTCACTCACTGTTCCAAATAGTCCCAGAAGTCATCAGTGGGTAATTCCATGTCACTTCAATGCATCATTCAACCTGACCCACTCAGATTTCTTTTAAATTTGGCACATTTAGAGATCCAGGTAAGCGATGCTAAACTACCAGTCAAGTTGCAGGAGTGTGCTCGAGTGCTTGTCAAATTGGGACTACATGCGGCGAGTCATGGTTGTCTGGCTCAGTCGGTAAAGCGCTTGACCAAGAAAAACAACGAACTCTACTTTAGTGTGAAAATTGTTTCTGGAAATAGCCCACCAGGCTCCAATATCCTTTCTTCTGAGAGCATTACTCCCGAAAGTTTCACGGGAGCACTTCTGTGAACTCTGGAAGGTATGAGATGAGGTACTGACAGAAGTAAAGCTGTGAGGGCTGTTCGTGGTCATTCTCGGATAGTTCAGTCAGTAAAGTACTTGACTGTGAAATTGAAGGTGCTGTTTTTGAGAACAAGTCCAGTACACATTTTTAATCTGCGAGGAAGTTTTGTCCAGGTTTGTGGTCAAAGCATCCTGTACAAGTGAGCCCAAGTCATCATCTCTTACAACCTAAACAACACCCTGCACATACTGGGTTAAATGCCACATTGGGCCATCAGCACACTTGACTTGTCTCACTGAACTATGTGCCTCCAGATGTCTGTGTGGCATGAAAAGTGATAACTGACTCTAAATAATGAAAAGTGTGAAGCTATCCATATGAATACTAAAAGGAATTCATTAAATTTTGGTTCTATGATAAATCGTACCAAATCTGTCAGTTCAACTAAATACATAGGTGTTACAATTAAACCAACTGAAGTTGGAGTGATCATATACAAAATGTTGTGGGGAAGCCAGACCAAAGACTATATATTTTTTGGCAAGACACTTAGAAGATGCAGAAGGTCTACTAAAAAGATTGCCTTCACAACAGTTGTCTATTCTCTTCTGGAGTATTGCTGCTCGGTATGGGATCCGTACCAGATAGGCTCTATGAAAACACTGAAAAAGTTCAGAGAAGGGTAACTCTTTTGGTGTTAGTACCAAATGGTTTCAGTGTAAGAAAGACTCCCATATCATTGTCTCCAGTAGCATTAAGTTGTCAAAGGGTGGAACAGTACCACCTGAAACCGTACTGTGAGAGCGTCAGGTGACCACGGGATACGAGCAGCCAGACGAGGTGGCGGTTGACCATGCGTTCAAGAGTCTTACCCATACAACTGGTATGGGCGACACTCCAGTAACTGTGAGGGACACTACAATCCTTGCTTGGCTTCCAGAATTGAATCAATATTGCCTCCTTCCAAGTCGTGGGGTACAGTCCATCAAACCAGATCTGACTGAAACAAGAGCTTCAGGGCACAGGTGACGAAGCACGGCATAATGGATCTCATCAGGTCCTGGAGCAGTGTCTCTGGTTGCAAAGAAAGTTGATTCCCATTCCCACATGGAGCACGGAAGGTTGTAGACTTCCACGTTATGCGAGAAGAAATTGAGTCGCTTTATCTCTGCAGTCCTACAGAACACCTGAAAAGCAGGAGCTTGTCTGGATGACGTAGTAACAGTAAAGAAGTGTGCAGCTAAAACCTGCGCCATATCTTCTGACATGTACACCAAGACTCCATTACTTGACAAGGCCATAAGGGGATGCGTACTAATCTTGCCTGAAATCCGTCTTATTGATTCCCAAACTTGCACAGTGGAAGTGGACCGAACAATGGAAGCCCTCTTCCGTTCTTTTGTCACTCGCCTCGCATGTGCTCTCACAGATCTGAAGGCATGAAGATTGTCAGTAGCTGGATAGTGTTCGAAGTCCTGCAGAGCTGTTTGACTGGCCCTGATTGCCAATCGACAGTTGTTATTCCAGCAAGGTACAGGCCATCATCTAAGGTGGTTACTAGACCCGAGGATGGACTCTGAGATAGCTCGTTGGATCTCTCAAATGATATGGGCCATCACATCCTGAGCACAACCATTTTGTTCAAAACTAGCCTGTCAACCGTACTGTAAGAAATTTGCCCTTTGTATCATTCACTGTGTGGTCTCCCGTCGGCAACTGTCCTAGCTGACTGACAGATCCACACTGGGAAGTGGTCACTAGAATGTAAATCTGCATCCACTTCCCAATGAACTGAGTCTGCAATGTCTGGGGAACAAAAACAAAGGTCAATGGCTGAAAAGTGACCAAGAATTTCTAGAAAAGTGTGTCATCTGACCTGCATTCAGAAGGCAGATACTCTCAGAATGGACAAGTCGCTCGATCATCCGACCCGTGGAGCAAGTGGTAGCCGAGCCCCACAGCACATTGTGTGAACTGAAGTCTCCCACAAGAAGGAATGGCCATGGGAGTGCCCAGAAGAGTTCTGCCAGTGCGTCTGCATTCAAAGCATCATTAGGGGGAAGGTACAAAGAACACACTGTGATATTAAAGGGTGTGTGAACTTTCACAGCAATTGCATGCGTGGTAGTGGTAAGAGGGACATGGAGAGGAGTGGCATCTGTCACCTATAAAAACAGCCACTCCACCTTTAGCCCTGTCTCCAGCAGAATCGTCCTTCCTGTATGCGAGGTAGCCCCTTAATGCAGGTGTGTCGGTAACTTTAACATGTGTTTCTTGTAAGCATTTGCAGAACAGTTTCTCCTGGACCAGTAGCTGCAATGCTTCCAAATGGGAGCAATATCCATTCAAATTTCACTGCAACACAGAAGTCTCTGTGGAAGCCAGGTTAGCACTGGTTGTTCTTGTCATTCTCCCTCAGAGGCTGGAAGGTCAGGGGGAACATTAGCCAGTTTCTCGCTCTCCGGTTCCTCCGATTGGAAGTCCGTATCCTCAAGAGCATAGTTCCCATCAGAAAGGAAGAGCACTCGCCGGTCCAAAGGTTTAACTACCAATTTCTTGGGCTTAGAACTACTTTTTTGACAGACGTTTTTCTTTACTGGTGGGAGGAGGTGGTTGCCCGGGTAGTGGAATGTGGCTTAGGTGGCAAGCCTATTGCCAATGGCTTCCGAATGACTTTTGGTTTAAAGTGGAGTATTTCCCCCACAGGTACATAGACAAGTGCATGTGCTTGTAATTGAATCTATGGTCTGAGTTTGTGTGGAGGCATCACATTTAGCGATTGGTGTCTTAAGGGCTGATGCAAAAGAAGAAGTTAAAACCGGTGATTGCATAGCTTTTAAAGCTTTTTTAGCTTCACCACAGAGCATGTGTCTCTTTACTCCTGAATTTCCCTTTCCTCATTGTAAACCTCACATTTTCTGCTCCATACTGGGTGATCCCTGGAGCAGTTAACACATTTTGGAGGAAGTGTACAAGAATTGCCTGATTCGTGAGCTGAGTCTCCACAACTGCCACACACAGCCTTCCCATTACATCCCAGGTGGTTATGACCAAATCATTGACATTTGGTAAGGAACAAATGGGTGAACCTTAAGCTGGATATAGCCTGCAAGGATGTGTTCAGGCAATTCTGGAGTACTTAAAGTTAGAATAAATATTGTCGATTTGCCATCGCCTCTCCTCATATAATTCTGCAGTTCCGCGACACCCATATTTTTCCATTCTTTACGTAACTCCGTGGGGTCACCTCCGCTATATCTGCGCAGGTAACCAATCCCTTACTAAAGTTAAAGGCGTTATGCAACTCAGCCTCGACTGGGTAGTCACCTATGGCCTTATATCCCAGAAGCTTAGATATTTGGTTTGAATTAGCAGTTTCAACTAGAAGTGTTCCATTACGAAGTCATTTGACACTTTTTTTGAGACCCAGCAATACCTTCCAATGACTTGTGAATATAGAAAGGGGAGATCTTGTCAAAGGTTCCCCTGTTCACTTGATTACAATGAAAGTGTTATGGCACACTAATGTCCTGTTACTATGATTCTGATATTTCTTTTTGGGAAGACTGACAAACCGAGCTCTCTTTGAGGATTGGGTGTAGGTACTATCTGACAATACACTCATCCCGTCAGGAGTATTAGTTTGACAAGACTGTTCCACAGAGATCCCATGAGATTCTAGGGAAACAACCGTTGACCCAGGCACAGCCCTGCATGCCTAAGCAAACCTTATACAACTTGGGGGTGGCAGGTGCCCCAGAGGTTGCCCACTAGATACTGTTTTATCTCAACAGCCATTCATCTCAGCAGCACATAGCACACCTTGAGGTTGAGGTTTTCTTTATAGAGGTGTGTACCTTCCTCACAGTCCAGGTGGTGACGCCATGACCTCCATTGTCCGAGACACACAACATTCCACCGCCGCAGCGCACGGTGGTCGCTGAAGTATGCCTACAGCTTACCATGACACAGGGCTGGCAGTGCTTACCAGTCACCAGCTCAGGAACCCTGGAGTCACCAAGCCCGTACTCAGCCAACGAATACTGAGCCCCTGAGGGGATGTGAGTTGTGCTGTCTTTGTATGAGGTAGTATACTAGAGAATGTGTTAAATGTAAATGACCTTGTGCTGCTGTGATAATAAGTGAGTATTGGCTTACATCGGTGATTGAATTTTGAAATTAGGAGTGTTATTTTTCAACCTTTATTGCCACTGATGAACACCTCTGAAAGAAGTATACATATCTGGAATCACTACATTAAAAAGAATATTTCCAACACGGGAACTTGGGAAGAGATGTATCATATTGGAAATATGTGTAATACTGCAGGCTACTAACCAAGGAGCACTTTTAAGTCATATTCCTTAATGAAAAAGATACGTTGAACTGTTACTAGCCTTACAACTTGCACATGAGGAAGCACTTGCACATTCTTACAAGTGTAACGAACTAAATGAGACCTACCCTTGGCACCGGATCATTAGCAGCTTTGTTACAAAGGTCAACCCTACTGACTAGATTATTGTTTGCCAGGTTTGCTAAAAACTGATGTCTATTTGCTAAAATTGTAACAAGGAAATAATTGTTTCCAAGCATTTTAAATGTTGTGTGCATCCTAAAGAATGTAACTGCTAACTCTCATCAATAATATAAAATCTGTCTAAACAAGCTGTTTTTGAATGCAAGTTGAAAAGGGAAATCAACAACAAAACGCAACAAGTAACAATCTGTAGATACAACAAGAAACATACACTGTTGTCATACAGCTAGATATCGGACGCCACTGAAAATGGATAATATGCTTTTACCAACAATTATGAAAAGAAAGGTTACTACACACTGTAAATATGACACGCCGAGTTGCAAACAGGCACAACAAAAGACTTGTTAAGCTTTTGGCCGAGCCTTCTTCAGAAAAGAAAGGAAACACAACACACACACACACACACACACACACACACACAAAAGCAGGCACACCTTACCCACAATGACTTTGGAAAAAAAGCTCGTGTATAAAAGTCTTTTCATTGTGTCTGTCTGCAACTCAATGTGCCATCTTTACAGTGAGTAGCAATTTTTCCTTTCCATAATTGTTGATATTTCTACCAGGGCCTTCCACTGTTTCATATGATTATATATTTACCCTTCAGGACAGTCAGCACTATTGCTCCTTAGCTCTTGTCTATTTATTTGTGTAACACACTGTATTCAGATGCAGCAGACTGAGTAACTGCACCAGTTATACTATCTGATATTATTTTCTTACACCCAGAAATGATATTGGATACTGAATACGAGCTTGAACATACTACAGTCACTACAATAGAGGAGTACTCCATTTACAACATACGAGGGTTGACTGAAAAGTAATGCCTTCATCTTCGTTAATTGGGTTTGGGTGGGAATATTTTAATAAATCAAACACAGAAATAATCCTTAGAATGTGATCTTTAATTACCAATATTCACTTTTCCACATATTCACCAGGCAATTGGATACATTTCTGCCAATTATTAACAAGTTTTCTGAAGCCGTCATGGAAGAAGTCGACACACTGTTTCCACAACCAAAATCTCACAGTTCTCTCAACATCTTCATCAGAAGCATAATGATGTCCCCACAGATCGTCTTTCAGTATCGGGAACAGATGGAAGTCAGATGGTGCTAAATCTGGACTGTATGGAGGATGCCGTACGGTAGTGAGATTCAGTCTCTAAAGTTCTGCTGTGGTGGCATGTGAAGTGTGTGGTTTGGCATTGTCATGCTCCAGGAAAACATTTCCCTTTTTTGATTTTGCCAATTGTGCTTGCAATTTCTCTCTGAGTGATATGATGATCATCCTGAATCAATCTGTCAACATTCTGCTTGTGAAATTTGGTGGTTGCTGTCACGGGACTTCCAACTCTTCGTTTGTCATGCAGGTCTGATGTTCCTGCCTCAACATCTTTAAACTTAGTCGCCCAACGACGCACAGTACTCACATCAACACAATCACCATAAACTACTTACATTCTCTGATGAATCATCTTACGGGTGACACCTTATGCTGTCAAGAATTCAATGACTGCACATTGCTTATATAGCACTGACCGACTGTCTGAGCAGGGTTCCATACTTTACACTGCAACAACACAACTGTTCAATGCTAAGGCTTCCCACCAACTGGAGCTGTAGAAAAGATGCTACAGAACAAGACAGTACCCGCCGCATACCAATGCTGCCAACTGTTGAAGAGTTACGAAGGTGGAGGCATTACTTTTCAGTCGACCCTCGTAAATAAAATAGCAGCTGAAATTAAATTTCATAAACAAGACTTTGAATATTAAATACAGAGCAACTAAAGGAATGAGATTCAGGATTTTTCAGTAATACTGAAAATATGCACACTGATTGAATATAATGCAATCAAATGTTGCCTGTTAAGTTGATATCAAAACTAAAGATAAATATTCTGATAGGAACAGGTGGTTATAACTCAACTGGTGTTCTGAGTGGTGCAGTACGGACTGCATACATTGCAGAGTGCTGAAACAAAACATATATGTGCATCAATCAGTGCATTCATGGAGTTCCTGAAGAAATAACAGTCCCACTTTCTGCCATCAGATGAAAATATGACACTGTAAGCAGTCTGTATGCGGTGTTAGTGCAGAAAAAGTGGGGGAATGATCGAACACATGGCACGTTTATTAGGATAGGCTCACAAGTCATAACATGTGTGCAATACGGTCTCCCGACATAACAGTATTCTGCATCTATAACATGGCATGGTCAACAGTTGTTTGCAGCATATCTGGAGTAATCAGAACAGTATGTTATCATATGCAATCCTTCAGATCAAGAAGAGTCCAGGTATACCCTTGATAGACACGATCTCTCAGTTTTCCCCACAACCAGAAGTCACATGGATTTAGGTCAGGGTATCTGGAAGGCCACACATCTGGAAATGATGCAGAGATAAATGAAGGTTCCCTGAACCAAATCTTTCATGTGGCAGGTGACATCTGGTGGTGTCCCATCTTGTATGAAAATAATGGTGTGACTTCTACATTCTTGCAAAGCTGGAATCACGTGTTGCACAAGGAAGTCATTATAACACGCAGATGTCACTGCATACCTAACAGACCCACAAGGTGTCATCTTCTCAGAGAAAAACAGATAGAGTACGAAGGAACTTGTGAAACCACACCACACAGCCACATAAGCTGACTGCAGTAGATGTTCCTGCAAAAATGTGGTGGAGTAGAACCTCATATGTGACAGTTCTGTGCATTCATGACCCCATAGAGTAAAATGTGCCTTGTCCATCCAAAAAATATTCCCCGACCACATGTCATCCACTTTTGCGTGTGCCAAAAAATGAAGAGCAAAGTCATGGTGTTGTAGCCTGTGTTGGGGCTTCTTTTAGTGGACATTCTGAATCTTTTAGAGATACCGGTGTAAAATGCACAACATCTTTTGAATTGTTGACCGGGGAAGAGAGAATTCCTTTGATGCACCTCGAGCACTGGCTGCAGAATTTGAGGCATCTGCTGCAAAGCTGGCCATAGCTACAGCAATTTCATCAACAAGTGCCATGGGCCGCCACCTTCTCTGTTCTGTACCACCTAGTTCACTTGTTTCTTCAAATTTCTTGATAATATTTTTTAGCCCGTTTATTGGCATGGCGCCCCTTCGCAGCAGTTTCTGTCAGCGGAATTCATGCAGACAATCAGTATACTGACGTCAAAATGGGACATTTCATATTCTGACTGCTTACAGTGCCATATATTCATCTGGTGGCGGAAAGCGGAACTATTATTGTTTTCTGCATACTACTTGAGTGCACCAATTAATAAACAAACCTACAATGTTTCACTGTCCTGTGATGTACACAGCCTACACAGCAGCATTTAGAACACTGTTAGTTTAATTATAGCCACCCAATATAATTACCATTGGATAAATAATAATTACCATTACTGAGATTTATAACCAGTTATTTCAAGCTGAAACTGATTGCCTGGACAAAGCTGGCATACATTTACTGGTCAACAAATACATTCCAGATCACCCTGTAACCCCAGTCATTGAGTCACATTGGTTAGTTTAACAAAGAATTAACTGCAGGGTCTTATGTCAGAATGAACCAACTACAGATTTTGACATTTTGAGTTTTCCATGGCAGCTGATGTTGAATATCGTAAATACTGATGTGGTAAACTGATCGAAGACTATGGTTACACAATGAGGAACATTTATCACATTTGAATTTCTGACGTATTTCAAACTGACATATTTCTGGTGTGAAAGTGAACTGAATACATTGACTAGATATGGGACAAAATTCTAGATTTAAGGTTACGAGACAAATGAGAGTGATGTTGATATCTAGCGTGATTCTAATGATTACTACATGCCATCTTACGATCAATCAGTAAGCAAAGGTACGTTTTACACTTAAAACAATACAAACTTGGGTAAAAAAGGTGTAAAATGTTCTCTAGTTACTTACAGTTGTATGAGGTTAAGGTCACAGTTTGAACATGCAGCATGCAATTGAATCAGCTAACAGCATGAAGGTGTCCTCTTGTACTATCTAGGGAGTCAAGTGAGAACTGTACAGTGGAAAGCATACAACCCATGCATACGGATTCCTTCATAAGTGATTGTTACAGCTGATGAACATTGAGAACATCACAAACACCAGGAACGTAGTTGGTGCACTTTCGCATACAAGAATTGTGAAAGATTTTTTAAAATTAAAAGTCACAGTCATCTACACAAGGAACTCAGAAATAATCAAAACATGCAACGTTAAAAACCAAAAGTTTCATGTGGTGGAGTTTAACACCAGTTAAAGAAACTGGAAGAAGTTGCTGGAAAAACTGTAGCTTAGATGAACACAAAATACATCACAATCAGCAAATGTAAGTCAAATGTAATTCAACTTAAGGACCTTAAATTCCCCACAGAAAAACCACTTATGAATGAAAAGAAGAATACCCTAGAGTCAATGCTGTGCTTCGTTCCCCCTGTTCATTATGTTCGAGACTCTAATGATCATGAAATGTCAGTAGATTACTAAGCATCCTCAAAATTCTATTCGAAGACATTGTCTCTTAATAGTACACAAACACTGTTCTTGGTCAAATGAAAAATAACTTGTATGAGTAACATCTATGTTGAGATATTGTTAATGTTCAATTTTCATTACACTTAATTGTAAAGGCTATAATTTTCCAGACCTGTAATGTGTGTGACTTGTGTGAAAAGCAAATAAATGACATTGAATATATTCTAGGAATCTGCTGAACATCAGTTATTATCCTCAATACGTCAACTGATTTTGTAGATGAACTTTAGACCTGAATATCTCGAAACATACATTTTGTTGTTTGACCATTCTGGCATATGATCCTCCAATTGTAGATCAATTATAAGAGATTCCTGATGCTGCAGGAACTGCTGTTCTGTTGTCATAATTATTCAGAAATTTAGAAAAAAAATTAGCAACTTCAGTAACTCTGCTACACTACCTGCCATCTTTCAGTCTACTGAAGCTAAGTGACTAATGACCCTGAACTAAGTACTCTGAGATATGGAACAAATTTAAATAAAAATTGATTTTTGTTACTGACATAAATAGCTTACACATTATACAATAAATGTAAACTCAGAGCATAGGTACCAGTTCAAGCATTACAACAGTGCACTCTCTCAAATGTCTGTATTGTCTGTTGTACAATGAGGCAGGCAGATAGGGACCTACTGAATACAACCTCTTCAGTTTCTACTCAGGATACATACACCGATGACTTCTTGTAACCTCAAAGTAAAATTTGCTGAGTGAGACATGACATTTGCAAGGGCCATCTGACAGGAGCTACTCTATCAGAGTGAAAACAAGGGTACCTTTTGCTCAGATGTCAAAACAAAACTGCAATGGTGAATCTTCATTTTGAAATCACACACTATCACAGACAACAAGAACTGCAGCCTCCTACAACTGTGACAGCATATCTTAAACGGACAACGGGTAATGTGTACCACTTACACGTGGTGGCAGCACATATGGGTGTATTCTTGTACAACCTGAACACTCAAGTCAGAAGAGAACCATTGCCAGTAGGGTGCACACAACATAACTTAATCTATATCTGTGCAGACGGCATGGTAGGGGAGGGGAGGGCACAACGGTAGTGGTGGGGGTTCTATCACATGCAGCCACTGCACACTAGGGACGGTGCAGTTTGACAGCTGAAGCCTACTTTTCAAGTAGAACTTCTAAACTACAGCTAGTGATTCTATGAGGTTTTGTTCTTACAGCTAGATGATACTGACATTTTTCCACAATATTTTGGCTGACAACCATTCAGTAATCTTCAGATAAGTGCAAATTTGTGCAGAATACCCATTATGCAGGGAAAGCTTCAAGAATTATGATCTGCAAACGATCATATTAAGTTTACACTAGTATGACCAATAATTCTAAAGTCAGTAGTCTCTGATTAGAGTACCAGATAACAAAATCGGTTAGTAATCAACTGAAACTAATGGACGTAACACACAGCACAGCAGGTAACAGCAAACTAACTTACTGCCCATTCAGATCAAATGGGTGCGCTCACCCAGTGCTGAGGACAAGAATGCCTTTCTGCTTAGGTGCCAATTTATTTTGCACACGCTGTAGTCTGTGGTGAATGAGATGTATAAATTATGTCACTCCAGATGTGGCTGTGTGTATCAGATCAAAACACCGTCACAGTTGACAGAGGGGTTCTCTGGGAACAATAGTGACAGTAGAAAGTTCAACACTTCACTTCACTGGCAGAAAATAACTCTAATGTACAAATCATTTGGCCCATAGCTGTTCCATCAGTACTCTCCACCACTGCTGTTGACAAGCTGACTTGTGCTCCACAGTCCCCAGGTGCTGCTGATAAGTGTGATGTGTTATCTCTGCCTTACTTGCCAAACACTGAGTACCTTTGACTAACACAGATGCTCTACCATTCAGGTACCTGAGTGCTGTTTTGTCCCACATCTCAGTAGCTTTTCACAGTGGTTACTAAGATATGTTTCGGTGCTTTGTCTGTCATGATCCCATTTTTCTGCAATCAATCTTGCTTTACCTTTTACTGTTCATCAGGATTGCCATCACAGTATTTTTCTGACAATCTACTCTACAAAGAAAATGACAAGGCATCATGGCTGCACTTGAAAGGGATAATGGAGATACAAACAGTGACAGTAAAGACGAGTTATTTGATTTCGACATTGTTAATAACTCGTCCACAGATTCTGATAGCAACAGTCCGAAGTTGTCTACATCAGAAGGTGTAACATCAGTCATGTTTCGACAAGAAATTTCTGAATACAAAGAATCTGAAAGTGATAGTAACTTTAGGAAGGGGTTACCAAAACTAGATCAGAAACAACTGAAGGAAAAGCCATCTTCACATCTCTGCAGAACTGTAGCAACTGTAAATTCACAGAGACAACCTTTACATCACTGCATGTTTGTAACAACTATAATTTATCAGAGAACCTTCAATGCCAGAAACTAATTTTTACACCTACAATAACATTCATCTCAGTGATGACAAATCTTAAAGCAGTATTAGGAGGTTTCGCAGAAATAATCGACACAGTGTGAGGGAGGCTGTTCAGGAAAATCTGGCCAAGGTAGAAGCCAAGATGCAGGTTACTTAGTGCAGGTAGACACATTAGGCTATAGTGACCCAATGCTCTGGTCAAAATGTAGGCAGCATGTCTGCAGCAGCCAAAGAGTTAAAAGTGTGCAGTGAAATTTCATTAGTATAATATATCTTCTCCCACACATTTCAACACAATCTCCTCAAATTTTACTACACTAACAGTGCTTTCTTGGGAACATGGGTTCTCGAAAATTCAGTTTCTTGTAAGTTTCAACAGACACTTTCACTAGTTTCAACACACACTTTCACTTAAGACAACACCCTTGGTCTGTTTACTCATTTGGCTTTCCAGTCACTACATCCAGCAACGCCATACATTTAAATGCCCATCTCCAAGTTTTTGAAAGGATTAATGGTCCATTTTCATCACACAGTCACGAACTGTACATAGAATAATCCAATGTGTATACAGTGTAAATGATTGTGTGTTGTTTACCGAGTTAGTGCCACCAAAGTTGGTGCAACAGGTAGACATTTGTTATGAAACTTAAGCAGTTTACAAACGCGGGAGTATCCCAGTTCAATTCTTCCACCACTGCAGAGATGAGATACATAGATATTACTGCAACACTCACAGCACCAGATCCTACAGTGGGTGTTCGAGGTCAGGATCTCGATAGACCGTCAGCCCCAGGCGCAGGCGAGCAGGGGCTAGGTGCAAGACGGGTCGTTTAGCCCATGAAGTTGCTAATGAAACATCATTTATAAATTAGCATTTATTGCTCCAAAGTACACGGTTGTTTTAATTCGTTGTTGTCAGCAGCAACAGCGGGCAGAACTCATCACGCCAGAATGCTCACATTCGCACGTACCAAACCATCTCAGTCACTGCAGCAATGAAGATGAGGATTAGTGCTCGGCAACGTCGAGGGTCACTGGCCACAACTCGGCCAATGTTGTCCGAACAACCTCAGGCACTAATATTTTGGGGAAGTGGGTAACCATAGAGCTCTCACTGACATCGTACATGACACCCTGACAGTCACTCACTGGCTCTGCACAGAGCACGTGAAGTCGGGCCGAGCCACGCTGCGACTTCCGACAGAAGTATAGCGCGCAACATTGAAGTATTCCCACAGGAACAGCAGGCAGGTGGTGCCCACGGCATGCCACCTGTGATGACGAATGTCCACCATTCTTTCGACTGGTCAGTTAAGCCACTCGAAGGCCTGTCGGTTGACGCCGCTCACAGCTCTCCCTCAGTCTCGACTCGAACGGCGGCACTGATGCTTGCAGTGGCAATGCCACCAAGCAAGAGTTTCTGTTCCGGCAGAGACTAGAGACAGTCTTGATGAGCAGTAGATAAATTAACATAGGAGCAGCCTGCAGGCTGGTCAGTTGCAGAGTCATATTTCCACTGGAACAGGAGTAATATTTATACCGGATGGCCCTCTACTTTGCCACTTTGTGGCAGCCGTGACCACCTGGCCTACCTTTTCTGTCTGGTCAGCTTCTCTGGTCACCCCAGTTTCTGCTAAATGGATGTGTACTTCACCTTACAAAAGCAGCAGCTGATGCAGTTTTGCAGAGTCAGTATCAGTTATTCTTGCATCCAAATTATGCCTCCACTCTGTGTAGTCAACACAATGGCGGCATCCTCCCTTTCGTGTGATGTCGTTCTGCTGCATCGGTGCTTTGAACATCCAGCTCTTACAGTGTGTAGCAATAATTTTTGCCGCAATATGCAACGTCAGCAGTTCTTCCTTGTTGGCATTCCAGTCAGCTACTGCGTACTGACCTGCTTTGCTTGTCTCTTATGTTACTAGGGAAAGACTCCAAAATTTTACTCAACTACATAAAGCCTATTAATCTGTGGCACTTAATTAGTACCAGTGATATTGAGAAACAGCTGAAATCGCTAGTACTGAACAAAGCTCCAGGGCCCGACGGAATTCCTGTTGGATACTATACAGTGTTTATGGGTAAGTTTGCTCCTCTATCAGCCAAACATACTATGGATGCCTTGAAGAAAAAGCAACCCCAGTGACTGGAAGAAGGCAGATGTTACACCTGTCTACCAGAAAAGTAGCAAAAATCATCTAAAAAATTACCACTCAATGTCACTTATGTCTGTCTGTTGTAGAAGCTTAGATCATATTTTGAGCTCAAATGTAATGAGGTATCTCTAACAGTGTGACCTCCTCTGTCTCAAACAGATTCCAAAAACATCGACTGCACAAAACTCTGCTCTTGCTTCTCTGAGGCATTGAATAAAATTTATAACTGGACTGAGGATTTTGTGGTTGGGAGGACATAGTGTGTGATCTCTGATGGGCAATCATCGACACATGTAGATGATGTATCCTATGATAATACCAATTAATCACAGCTGGAATCAGTCAGCTCATACAAATACCTTTGGGCAACAGTTTGTGAAGATGTGAACTGGAACAATGGAACAATCACATAGGCTCTGTCATAGGTAAAGCAGGTGGCAAACTATGGGGTTCGTTGGTAAACTGGAAAAATGGAAAGCATCTACAAACAGTTTTGAGGGAGGGGGAGGGGGGGGGGGGACACTTATGTGACCCATCCTAGAATACTGCTCAAGGGTGTGGGAACTGTATCAAATAGGATTAACAGAATATAGAACGTACACGAAAAGGGCAGCACGAATGGTCATGTCCACTGGTTCCTAATCTCAGCTTACTCAGTGACTTTAGGTATCTACATTCTAAAATCGTGTATGTACATACCAATTTGTCTTGGGTATGCCAGGTTCAGATTGTTCATGATCTCCACAAACTCTTTCTCACTTTTTGACAAGCGGGGATTAAATTTCTTTTCTTCTCCTACAGTAGATGCAGTCTGACCTGAAATACAAATGAATTTTGTATTCACAAGTATATTAGAGCTTATCTAAAAGGTAGTGTGTATCTGTGGCTGTGGCTCTCTCTCTCTCTCTCTCTCTCTCTCTCTCTCTCTCTCTCTCTCTGTGTGTGTGTGTGTGTGTGTGTGTGTGTGTGTGTGTGTGTGTGTGTGTGTTTGTTGAAATTTAATAGAAGCAACATTCTGCAAGACAATTTTGATAATGTCTGTCACGCAAAACAATCAATCACATGTCCTCCTTCCCAACGGATGTTGGTAGAATAAATATGAAAATATTTGGTGATGTACAGAGGTTGAATAAATGCCATAAATAACACATTCATTGACACATACACTTGAGGTATGTGCTAACAAATACAAGGACAGAGGGGAGATCGATATCGCTACATGTTCTTACCAACAAATGATACTTGCAACCAAAAGTTATTTACGTAATATGAGAATAATAACTTCAAAATCCTTAAAAATTGAATAATCAAAATTAGAAGCTTTGCCAAATTTTGTTTGATTCAGTTGATATAGCATGTTGAGGATAACTGTACAGATATTGCCCCTCGGCTTGATATTTTTTTTATTTTGTACACAGTGAGCTATATCAAGGGACGATGCACATCTTCGGCACTGAACAGAAATTGTGGTGGCTCTGTGAGAGGAAATACCAGGCCAGTCATGGGAATAAACAGGTATGGATTGCCACAAGAAGCACAGACTTTCCAAGAATTATTATGTTATGTTATAAGAGAAGGAAGATTAATTAATACTACTCTTGCACACAGAAGGATAAACATATGAATATAATAGAGGGAAACATTCCACGTGGGAAAAATATATCTAAAGACAAAGATTCTGTAACTTACCAAACGAAAGCGTTGGTACGTTGATAGAGACAAAAACACACAAACACATACACAAATTTCAAGCTTTCGCAACCCATGGTTGCTTCATCAGGAAAGAGGGAAGGAGAGGGAAAGACGAGAGGATGTGGGTTTTAAGGGAGAGGGTAAGGAGTCATTCCAATCCCGGGAGCGCAAAGACTTACCTTGGGGGGGAAAAAGGGACAGGTATACACTCGCACACACACACACACACACACACACACACACACACACACACACACACATACATCCATTCGCACACATAAAACATAGTTGTTTACTGTGGTCGATGTATGTAACGAGGAAGAAAATGTATACCTGAATGACTTATAACTAGAGCGAAAAATTATTTATAAAAGAATGTGGTGTAAAAGAAATATAAGTTATTATCACAGATTCGGAGTAGTAATCCAAGAGAATGACAGTCACAGAACAGTTGAGCAGATAATACTACACTGGAAAGAATAAGCTAAGACCACACAGGCAGTTTGTTCCAAAGCATAAATTCATCAGCAATCGATGTTACAACTTACCCAGTTGTATGATATAAACAAAATTAATAACTGTGGTGGTGCAAGAGAGGATGGGGGAAGGACATGTATTAGGTGAATGCTATTAAAAAGATGCCACAGAAGAAGAAAATATCATCTGTAAAACATATGCTCGAGGCACATAAGTGGTGCATGACTGGCACAATAAATGTTAAAATTACATCCAGACTGGGTGTCAAAGTTGACTGAACACATGCAATGTCCACATGTGCACTATGGAATCCACTAGTTGCATCTAGCGTCCATGCAATCAAATGTCCCAACTTCATTTTGGCAATCTGCTTAGAAAACTTGTAATGCATATTTCTAGGCAAGATAAGGTTATGCGTTCTACAGCAGTTTCTAGTAATAACACTTCCTTAGCTGGTAATCGATTACACATATCAGTGTCAGAGACAGTAATTTCATGGTTGATAACAAAACATTTCTTTGTGAGTAAATTACATATGGCTGGTCCTTGAGATGGAAAAGGTCAGTTGTGTTTTAATACATTCAATGCACAATGAAATTGTTGCACAGCAGTGTTTTCTGTTGGAAAAAAAAAGAATGAGTAGTATAAAATAACATCATTTATAATCTACACTCCTGGAAATGGAAAAAAGAACACATTGACACTGGTGTGTCAGACCCACCATACTTGCTCCGGACACTGCGAGAGGGTTGTACAAGCAATGATCACACGCACGGCACAGCGGACACACCAGGAACCGCGGTGTTGGCCGTCGAATGGCGCTAGCTGCGCAGCATTTGTGCACCGCCGCCGTCAGTGTCAGCCAGTTTGCCGTGGCATACGGAGCTCCATCGCAGTCTTTAACACTGGTAGCATGCCGCGACAGCGTGGACGTGAACCGTATGTGCAGTTGACGGACTCTGAGCGAGGGCGTATAGTGGGCATGCGGGAGGCCGGGTGGACGTACCGCCGAATTGCTCAACACGTGGGGCGCGAGGTCTCCACAGTACATCGATGTTGTCGCCAGTGGTCGGCGGAAGGTGCACGTGCCCGTCGACCTGGGACCGGACCGCAGCGACGCACGGATGCACGCCAAGACCGTAGGATCCTATGCAGTGCCGTAGGGGACCGCACCGCCACTTCCCAGCAAATTAGGGACACTGTTGCTCCTGGGGTATCGGCGAGGACCATTCGCAACCGTCTCCATGAAGCTGGGCTACGGTCCCGCACACCGTTAGGCCGTCTTCCGCTCACGCCCCAACATCGTGCAGCCCGCCTCCAGTGGTGTCGCGACAGGCGTGAATGGAGGGACAAATGGAGACGTGTCGTCTTCAGCGATGAGAGTCGCTTCTGCCTTGGTGCCAATGATGGTCGTATGCGTGTTTGGCGCCGTGCAGGTGAGCGCCACAATCAGGACTGCATACGACTGAGGCACACAGGGCCAACAACCGGCATCATGGTGTGGGGAGCGATCTCCTACACTGGCCGTACACCACTGGTGATCGTCGAGGGGACACTGAATAGTGCACGGTACATCCAAACCGTCATCGAACCCATCGTTCTACCATTCCTAGACCGGCAAGGGAACTTGCTGTTCCAACAGGACAATGCACGTCCGCATGTATCCTGTGCCACCCAACGTGCTCTAGAAGGTGTAAGTCAACTACCCTGGCCAGCAAGATCTCCGGATCTGTCCCCCATTGAGCATGTTTGGGACTGGATGAAGCGTCGTCTCACGCGGTCTGCACGTCCAGCACGAACGCTGGTCCAACTGAGGCACCAGGTGGAAATGGCATGGCAAGCCGTTCCACAGGACTACATCCAGCATCTCTACGATCGTCTCCATGGGAGAATAGCAGCCTGCATTGCTGCGAAAGGTGGATATACACTGTACTAGTGCCGACATTGTGCATGCTCTGTTGCCTGTGTCTACGTGCCTGTGGTTCTGTCAGTGTGATCATGTGATGTATCTGACCCCAGGAATGTGTCAATAAAGTTTCCCCTTCCTGGGACAATGAATTCACGGTGTTCTTATTTCAATTTCCAGGAGTGTATATGCTACTAGCTATACCTATCCACACTTTACTGTGGCTCAGTCTGCTTAAATGGAAGAGAAAGAAAATGGAAAGCACAAGTTTCTAATACATATGGAAATTGGATATACATCCTAACAAACTGAAATCACACAAATTTTTTCAGTTCATTAGACTTTAGATCCATCAGTTTCTCTAATCAGTAGTTTCCTCCCATATTTTTCTCACAGTGATCTTCCAAAGTAGTCTTCCAAAATAAACATGCAATGCTCTATGGATTTCAGCCTGTTTTTAATTGTTGATGCATGCTGTGGTTTTGAGAATGTTAAGTACTCCTGTGTTTTGTAACCAGGTTGATCACATTTGGCTGCCAATCAAACATTAAATAAGATTATCAGCGATGACAGGAATTAATGTGCTTTGACACTTGTCTTCCATTTTTGATAAAACAGGCAAGTCTTCATTCTTTGTCAAAAGCACCAAGCACACATACAAAAGTGAACACAAAAAGGCATATTTTGGATGTATCATTGAGAAACCAAACAAAACCTAAATCTGTATGGCTAGGCAGTGATTTGAACGTTCATCCTTCCAAATGAGTATCCAGTGCCTCACAACCGTGCTACCTCGCTCAGTATCAGTAAAAGTGAATGGGAACTGGGCGTGGTGCCAAAAGAAATAGAATACTACGCATATAAAAACAAAAAAAACTAAGGTAATAGTGTGCATTAAGGTGGACAATATGGATGGCTAAATGTTAAATTTGGACAAGACACTCTGGAAGAGATGAACGAATTTTACAATACATTGATGAGACAAAACATTGCGACCATTGCCCATCATTAGATCAAATGCTGTCTATTAGCAATGCAGACACGTGTCACGATAAGAAAATATATATGTGCAGCAGAGATTAACTGGGAATTATTTTAGTGTCAATATAACCCACAAATGGGGAAATCCACTGACATAAATGACTGTAATAAAAGGGCAGATTGTTACGGCCTTGTGCCCAGGAACTGAAATCTCAGGAATGGCAAAGCCAGTTGGCTGTTTGTGTGCTACTGTCTTGAGCTTCTAAGGAAAGTAGTGAAGAATAATGAAGCTATGAATCGGCAACAAATTGCCAGAGTTCCTCACCTCATAACTGGACATGGAGGTTTGAAGCTAACACTCTCTGTAAAGCAGGATAAGTATCGATCTGTGGCAGATCTGATGACAAGAGTACAATGCTGGTACACAAACAAGTGTTTCAGAGCACAGTATTTAGCACGCATTGTCAAACACGGGGCTCGCAGCAGATGACCCATACGTGTTCCCACGTCGACATGACAAAGTCACCAATTATGATTGCAGTGGGCACGGCACCAATGAGATTTGACCGTGCATCAATGGAAATGTGTCACTCAATCAGATGAAACACACCCCTCGTTACAGCACGCAGACAGTCGTATCCAGAGATGCCATCATCTGAGGGAAAGGCTGCTTGAAACTTGCGCTCTGCCAGGAATGCAGGCTGATGGGGCAGTATTATGTTATGGGGAACATTCACTTCGGCTCCCATGGGACCTGTCGTAGAACTCGAAATCACAATGACAGCTGCAGACTGCGCGAATATTATAGGGGGCATTTGCTTCCCATCAAATACGATGTTTTTCCCGACATCGATGGCATCTTCCAGCAGGATAACTGCTCATGTCACAAGCCCAGAATTGTACTATGAGCATGATAGTGAACTTTTATTCATGTCTTTATCACAAAAGTTGCTCTTCTGAACCCTAAGGAACATATCTGGGAAGCTATCAGGTGCCAGCTCTGCACCCACAAACCACTGGCCAGTAATCTAAGGAAACTGAGCGACCAGTGCACAGATATCTAGGCCCACAAACCTCCGGAGATCTACCAAGGATTTTTTGAATCCGTGCCATGCAGAATCACTGCTTTATTGCATTCCAGAGCTGGACCAACACACTATTAAGCTAGTGGCTGTAACGCTTCGGTTCACCAGTGTAGATAGAGGTAGAATACACTGCACGCATGCACAAGCACCCGTATGGAAACTTTATCCTGGATGACGTCATTGTGCCCACACAGCAGCTGCTCGATTGGGGTGATAGTGTGTAGTGTGCGAAGGGGGGAAGGGGTGCTGGTACATGAGGAGTGGGAGGGAGGATCTGGGAAGTGTAGCTAAGTGGCTGATGGCTGGGGGGGGGGGGGGGGGCAGCAGGTGCACTGGATGGGAATGATGTGACACTGGTGAACTCACTCTGATTACACGCGGACGGAGCCGCGCACAACACACTGTGTTGTGGAGGAGTGGACTGGGAGAGGGAGAGACAACACAGGAAGGGGAGACTGCAAGATGAGTGAAGTTAGGGTCCTGGACGAGGCAGTTGTGGGGCAGGAGCTACCGAAGATCCAGGCCAGGAGGATTACAACTGCCTATCGACAACTCGGAAACTACATTATTTGGCGAGTAGTTATCTTTACTCCCTACATTATTTATATTCCACTGAGTTGTTCTTGTTTCTACATAAATTTGATAAAAAGGCTTAGAAGCATGGATCACATGTGGCAAAAGGGTTTTCTATAAACAGAACAAGCTGCTAATCCAAAAACATAAACTTTAAGAACAGAAACAACTCATGAAAAGCTATCTTTGGAGAACCACTCTACTTGGTTGTGAAATACAGCCAGTGTGGAAAACAGAAATTAACCTATAAGGGACAGGCAAATCAAAACGAGGCAGATGGAAAAAAGTAAACTGTTTAATATTTCCAAAGTAATCAGCATAACTGTTAATAAGTTTATCCCACCATGAGATGGAAAAATGTTTGCACTGCCTTCAGAACCATGATTGTACCCATGTGTGCACCACTTTGTCCAAAGCCTTTAGGATCTTTCTTCAGGGGGTCCAAAATTATGGATATCACATCGGGTGAGATTGGGACTGTACAGAGGATGCGTAACAGCTTCCCAGCGGAACTTTTACAGCATTGTCAAAGCAACCTCAGCAAAATGTGGGCTCATCCACACGTTACCATGGCTGTTTTGACTATGCTGCTGAGTTTTTCTGGGAATCCCTTACACGTCCTCCACACATTCCAAATCTCTCCTCATGCAATTTTCATACTTTTAGAGCCCTGAAGAAAGACTTTGTGGCCATCAATTTGCTTTGGGCTAAGAGGTACACACCTTGGGTACCATGGTTATGCGAAATATTTTTAGCAGAAATTCAATGTTTTTTTATATTTATAATATAACTAACAATTTTCACAATGTTCTCCATGAGTACTTCTACATTTTTCCATCCTTTGAAATCACTTCAAAAATACCTCAGTCCTAACTTCTTTGGGGAAGCTGTTTGGATAACTGTTGTATGTTGTGATAGTCCCTTTACTGCCCACAAATTCTTTTCTTCGTGTTTGGGAACAGGAGTCATACGGAGTACGATCAGGTTAATAGGGTGAGTGCAGGAACACACAAACTTTTTCCTTCTCCACCAAGTCCACTACTCTGGAAGTCCTGAGTGCTGAGGCATGGTTGAGGTGCAAGAGGAGGTGACCCTCTTCGACTTTAGGTGCTGTGACCTTCATGTGGTAATGACTTTCGACAGACATTCAGTCACATACCACTTGTCAGTGACTGTGTGACTTACGTCAAAGGTCACAGAGGTGAGATGACCCATCTTGGTGAAGAAAGTGGCCACCAGTGGCTTTCCAGAGCTCCTACTTCTCCGAACATTTGTGGGTGGTTCCTTACCACAAAAGCAACATAGTGAAGACTGCCACTTACCTTCAGGGTCATAATGGTACACCAATGTTTTGTAACCTGTGACAATACTGTAAGTGTCTTTGGGCCATCCTTTGTCAAATTTTTCAAGCGTAAAGTAATACCAACCCATTCTTCTGTGTTTTGGGTCTTCTGCCAGGTAATGTCACACCCAATAGGCACATCTTTTGGTTAGACCTAAATGATCATAAATAATAGTCTGTGTCACAGTCATCCAATATTTAAGGTCCCTTCAATGTCACAAAATGTGAGATGAGGATCATCTTTGAAAATTTTCCTCACAGTATCAGTGTTTTCTTGGATCACTGCCACTGCTGGACAACTGTGACAGGGTTCATCTCCAAACAACTGTGACATATTCCTGACCCTTGGAAAACTCACAAAACCAATTTACAATGGTGGCATTAGAAGAGGTAGAGTCAGCAAAAACAGGTACCAGAGAATAGTGGCATTTTTCTGCAGTTAACTTCTTTCTGTAGTCATAATAAATCTTTGCACGACAATCACGGAGAAACAGATCCATCTCACACTGTGTCAGATTCAGCACTGCTTGTGGCTTTGCTTACCATTCGCAGTATGTTTTGAAATCCAGTGGTGAGGGAACTGGTGCCCACACACTCCAAGGTTGAGATACAATGTTCTTTCAAACTGAAACAATCCCACTGACATCAGACTTCCTGTTTGAGAGGGGCTAAAAACTTTCTGCACAGCCCTCATACAATCATAGTTCCACAGGCAACTGGAAACATTTTTCTATGAAGGCACTGACAGTCTTGTCTCACAGCAGAATAAATACTGTTATTGAAATAATAAACAGTTTACTTTTTCCATCTGTCTTGTTTTCATTTGACTGCTCCTTACCGTAGAAACCCTTGTAGACAAGGCTGCTGAAGACTGGATGGATGACTGAGTAAGGAATGAAGATGTCCTACAATGAGTCAAGCAGGAGGGAAAAAAACTGTAACAAAGAACACCATCAACTGGAAGAGATAGTTGGGAACATTAATATGACACATGTCACTGATAACATCTGTAGTTGACAAAATAGTGGAAGGACTGTATCAGGCCACTGGTGATGTAGGATACAGCAGTTATGTGGAAATGAAAAAGATAGCTGGCAAGCAAAAGGGCTGGGGAATTGCATCATAAAGACCTTATGATTGATGACTGAACCAACAATGTGATATTCCAATCACAATTGAAACCAATTGTATTGAAGTTTTATTGCAGCTGGGGTTCTGCTTTCCACATTGACACCATCCCTCAATTGGTAACTGGCTCTCACTATAAACATGGAAAAAATGGTCAAACATATTAAGTCTATGAAAGAAAAAATGAACCAGAAAACTACCACCAAATCCATCAGCTGCTTCATCACCACCACCACCACCACCACCACCACCACTGTCACTGTCATTATCATCATCATCTCCCAGGCTTTCCTCACCCCCAACCACCCCACAGACCTTACAAACAAATCTCCTGGCTGCTGTCCACCTCTCACGCACTGACTAACACAATTCCCATTTCCAATAAACTCAGAAGTACACCTCCATCATGCTCCTCCCTAAACACCCAATACCAATGAGACCTCAAATGTCTCAACACACCACTCTGCCATGGTTATCAATTTCTTATGTCAAGCCTTGAAACGAGATCCACTCTATACGATATCCTATAGACACCCTCTATACGATATCCTATAGACACCATCCACTGTCGCCTTCTGTTGGCCTTCTAACCTCCAAACGATGATGACAAAATTGTGACATTCTCAAATTGTCATCCCTGCACCAAATTGTCTTTTGTGTGTTCACCACCACCATAAAACTAGTCCCATGTAATCCCTTTTCACCCGACTACCACTTACTCCAACCCCACCACTGGCTCTCTCTCTCTCTCTCTCTCTCTCTCTCTCTCTCTCTCTCTCCCCCCTCCTTCCCCTACCCTGCTGTGCTTCACACTACAGGTGGACCCCTGTCACTCTGGGGAGCAACCTGCCCTTCTTTTTAACCTTCCTCGATCTATGCCCCATCCTCCCCCTACCATCCAAGTAGGAACTATTACTTCTGAAAGCCAGAGAGATTGTCACTTTTACTTTTATGTGTCTATCAGTAGTTCTAGGTGTGCTGGCGTAAGTTGTCACCAGCACACTCGGTCGGCAAAGAGGTTGCAAGAAGATCAATAACAGGCGCTGAATCAAGTGTGCCTATCAGGAGAGAGGCCAAAGACAGACTCGCAAACAACGTGCTGCCAACACCCTCTCGACCGCCAGTATTTAGATTGCTGCTGTGGACCAGAGGGCCCAGTCAGTCACAGACAGAGCCAGTCAGAGTCTCAGTCAGTACATAGGGACCAGTGTAGTGTTAGTAGTGGCACTTGTACTTCACCAGCAGTGAGGCAAACATGGACTATTAGAGAAGAGCTAGTACTACAACACATGGACCAGCTTAAGATAAATAGATTCTTGTTCTTGTGAATAAAGAACCAGTTAATACATGTGTGCAGATGTGTTATAGAAAGAGGATATTGGCCACCAAACAACATTCTCTCCTAGCTTCCCACGGTACAAGACTCTACAGTGGCAACGATGACACAAAACTAAAATCATTCAATGTTAGGGGACCTAATTTTAAAATCATTCAATTTAGGGGATCTAAATTTAAACAGTCCTCACTCGACCCTCTCCAATTTTAATGAAATCATTACAGGATGTATTTATGCACTCTGTATGAAGGCATACCAAATTACAGCTTGACAGGTAATATGGTGGGACCCTAGCCATGCACAGTTTTTTCCATACTGCAGCATACACGAATAAATCACAAAGATTGCTTTACTATTGCTCATGACAAGAGGACTCCCACTCTGAAACTTTGTACATCTGCTCAGCCTTTTGGGAACAACAGCTGGTTTGCTGAACAACATGTGCTCAGTGTATGGCAGATTTTCACAATTCACTCATGACTCTTGACATGACGAATTCGGTTCACATGTTAGCATCTTGAATCTTACGATTGAATGACTTTCTTGTGCTGATATTTTCCTCGTTTGCAGACAGCCAGCTTGTTGTAAGGCTGTGCAAGTGGTGTCTTGACTGCCCAATTAAGTACTGAGTCATGCAAGACTAAAATAAACTCAAATAAATTGATCATTAGTTTTTTCTCTGATTTTCAAATGAGCTACTCTCAACAGTGTAGTTTAGATTTGATTTTTCCTCACACTGTTGAAACGATCTCATTTTGTTTGGTCATAAAGTTTGTTTCATTTTTCAGACAATCCACTTCAAAGATAATAATGAAATTCAAAATATTGCTTTGTCTGCTACTATGAGTAAAGAATGTGTGGACTTTTTGAATATGCACATTTCAAAACAGTGTAAATCTGTTAAAGCTGTTATTGCTTGTCTTTGATATTCTTAAAATAAAACTTAATTTGATCCACCTTAGACTTTTAGAAATGTTTCTCTCTTCATTTACATTGTTTCTTGGCTCTTTTGAAATTCACAACAACAATTTTCACCATCAACGAAGATGTAATGTTTTTCAAGTGAAAATATGCCGCATTTTTACGTTTAACAGCTGAGAACAAAGTCTACTGGAAATTAGTATCAAACTGTAGCTTGATGGATGTTTATGGCAATAGTCCAAGGGAGTGCAGCATTGGTTTTGCAGGTAATTCTACATGACATCTAGCAACATTTTACCATTCTTTCTGAGACACCAAAATCCTGCATTACTTCTTTTATAGTTCACCTTTGAGGTGATAACGTCAAAATCTTCAATATTGCTGACTGCTTTGACAACTACATCTTTTCATTCAGTTCTTTAATCAATAGCCTACGTTCTAAGCATTTAGGACATGCCTTACTTTGCCAGGTGTTTGAAAATCTTTTGGATCAGTCTCCCCAGCAGCAGAAATGTTGTGTGCAGGCACTTTTTTTTTAACCTCTGGCATCCCTAACTGACACCCAATGAAGGATCAGATGTGGATTATGAGGAATGTATTTCATTTGTTTCATTTTATGACTATGTCGAATCCAACTTCTGTTGTAATTGTTGCTGCAAATTGTCCTCGAAGCCTTCGTCATAGCTTTCAAATGGTTCAAATGGCTCTGAGCACATGGGACTTAACTTCTGAGGTCATCAGCCCCTAGAACTTAGAACTACTTAAACCTAACTAACCTAAGGACATCACACACATCCATGCCCGAGGCAGGATTCGAACCTGTGACCATAGCGGTCGCGCGGTTCCAGACTGTAGCACCTAGAACCGCTCAGCCACCCCGGCCGGCCATAGCTTTCAAATGATCCACTGTTGCAAAGTAACAACCCAGAATACCTTTTATACGGAATGGTGTTTCAGACAAAAAGGATTACAACAGAATTTCTGTAGAAGTTCATACTTTCCAAAAGCAACGCTTTATGAAAAAAACATATTTGGGCAAGACATAATTCAATTTTTTGATGAAGTAATTGTTGCTTTTGTGCTAAAAATTCTTTTATTCTTTGACATCTTTTTGAGATGCAAATGTTGCCAGGTGACATGCAGAATTACCTGCAAAATGAATGCTGCAATGTACTGAAATGTTGTATTGAATATCCATCAAGCTGGGTGAATTTCCAAAATAGTGAGAAAGAGCCTAAATGAACAGATAAATTTCTGGAAAGTCACAGGCAGAGGTAATTAATTTTTATTTTGAGGAAAATAACGCCAATCAGTGACAGCTCCAACAGATTTAACAACTTTCCAAATGTGCAGATTTAAAAAGTCAACACCTTCTTTGCTTGTAATGGCAGTCAAGTATGATGTTTTTGAACTTCTTTATTGTCTTTCAACTGGTTTGTCATAAAAATAAAATAAGCTTTTCCTGGTCAAACAAAATGAGCTCTTTTCAGCGGTGCAAACAAAAATCGAATCTGAGATTTGAAGACCACAAAAAATTTATGAATACATATTTTGAATTAACTTTAATATCATGCTGGCTGGCTGCAAATGAGCAAAAAATCGCTCTCAGAAAGTCATTCTATCACATAATAAAAGCTGCCAAAACATTATCAAAATTTGTCACGACAGGATTTCTGAGCAACTGTGATAAATCTGCTAGACGCTGAGCAATTTTCAGCAACTAGGTTGTCATACCAAAAGAAGTTGAGGAAAATCACCAAGTTTCAGCATGAGAATCCCCTAAATCATGAGCAACAGTAAAACAAAATTGGTAATTTATTCGTATCTGTCACAATAGGGAAAAACTGACCACACTGTACTACATACTGAGCTGCAATCTGGTACAGTTTCATGTAAGGCCTAGATGTGCATCCTGCAAAACTTTCATTAAAACTACACATTTCATCTCCTCATGGTAAGGAGTGGCCATCAACTACATTATGTTGCACAGCAGGCTTCACAACTGGATGCTCTAGATGACTAGTTGTTACCTACCATCACAAGCATATTTTATTTCATCTGGAATTTTCTGTCAATGTATATTAAGAATTTTGTCAAAACTGGACAAATGTGTTATATTGTGTAAATGGGTGCATCTTTAGATGAGTAAATAAGATACTATTACAGCTTCACTGAAGTCTCTTATCATATGACAAGTTCCTTACCTTTATAGTCATGAGCAGGGAAGATGCGGAACGTGTCTGGCAGGGTGAAGATCTGCGTGTGGACCGAGTGGTACAATGTATGGGGGTTACCCTCCTGGAAATCTGTCCGCCCACAACCGCGGATAAGGACAGCATCACCAGTAAATACAAGCCCTTGATCGTGGCTGACATATGTAACACACCCTGTAGAGAAAAAATTCATTTGTCAACCACTGTGTTCCACAGCTACAATTACAGATGTGGAATGAGTCGAGGTATACATTAACACTGAAAATAAACTGTTACAAATTGCATTAACAAATACCATTAAATTACTCCGAACTGCTGCTGCTTACTCAGACCACATTTTACGTAGAAAATTCAGCTGGTAACTGCCACTTTGAAAACAGCTCCTGCTGCTTCAGTTTTGTTAAACAACTGGTTTTATCTCTTACTGTTTTATTAATACTTAATACACATAATGGCATTTATCATAGAATAGCAGTTGTCTACACTTGCAACAAGGCAGGTCTTTTTACAGAGAATATTGTTACTTATCATGCATTTCACCAAATCCTCAACTCTTCACTCCAGATGACAACATAATTCTTCTGAATTTTCTTGCCTTGTGTGTGATGGGAGCTTGTTGATGGCCTTTGAACAAGAGTATATATCCCCACACGGAACATTACTCAGTGGCCAAAGTCTGCATGGAAATTATTTTTGTCTGGAAATTACAGTTCCAGCACTAGTATTAAGAAGTAAACATACTGTGCAGTAAATGTAAGAATTCTATATCTCTTAAGAGGCCTTTACAAGGTGTACAGCTGTCTACTATACAAAGTACCCTCACTGCTCAATGCTGCTAAATGACTACTTTATCAATATGCCGACTCCATTTTAGTACCTTACACAGTTGGATTCTCAAAGAATTTTACATGTGATGATAATTTAGTACGTAACCATTAATGTTAATTTGTGGAACAAATATGTTACTTTTGTTTGCTTGAAACTGCAATATAACTATGTAAGACCTTCAATCACAGATTCACGAGATTACTGTAAGGGTACAAGCAGTTTATCATATGGCACTTCAAAGGTTTCTGAACTTAGCTTAAGCTCCGTAACCCTTGTGGAAGCTGACAACTATATGCAAGGACACTGTGTTACTATGTTATGATTCTAAAACATTTTTTTTCAAGGTCATGCTGTCTTGTATACAGGTGAACCTTTGTAACTGTCACTTTACTTGCAAGTCATGGACACCAGATCAGAACATTACACACAAAAACCATATTCTAATGTGTACCTGTACTGCCTAGCTAAAGATTTAACATACACAATTGTTTCCAAGAGCCAGTTTTCACCTTACAATTATCGATTATTAATAAGAACACAGGATACATAATACAAAATAGAAAATGAAAATTGCAGTAACATTTGACAACATATGTTTCAAATTTTAAAATTTTACTAACCATTTGTATGCCCTGGAGTCGGTCGGACTTCAAGTTTGTGCCTCCCAAATTCAACATTCTGGTACGGATCAACGAACACATCTGCCATTGCACCACTAGCACGTGATATCAGACTACGAGACCCGGGCAGGAGTCTCTTTAGAAGGCCAGTTCCGGTTATATGGTCAGCATGTACATGTGTATTCACTGCAACAAAAGATGGAATTTCTTTGGTATGGTGAAACCAATTGGGGACAACAGTAGTTCAAAAACTTTATTTAAGCCTGTCTTCTTCTCTATGATTAACAGGTGTCTCCTCATCCTATCTTTGAATTTCTCACAAGACATAACTGAAGCAACTGCACATCACACATGTTGAGTTTGTCTCATAGATGAAAGGGAGCTAAAGTAACAGGGAAGGATGAACAGAGATGTGGGGCGGGTTATGCTGCAAAACACACACACACACACACACACACACACACACACACACACACAGTGTGTACTAATCACACACTTTCACGTGGCCCCTATACCCCATGTGGAAAATGCTGGGAGTGATGTTTTTGACTGGCTTGTAGCGAATTGGCTGCTGGGACAAGTCCCACCACCTCATCCATGGGCAGCCATTTTACAGCTTATAAAAGAAAAATACATGTAATGTGTCAAGGTGTTGTAGAAGTGACACGAAAGTTTATGGCGAATTGCTATATGGACCAGGAAGTCTTTTCCCTCATTTCCCTGAATAATAATAATAATAATAATAATAACAATAACAACAACAACAAAACCCTATATGTGACACTACAAATGAATAAACACTACTTTCAGAATAGCTACTTACTGTTCCAGCACACAATACTGTTATGTACGTTAAGGTTGATGGCAACCATAAACATTCTGAAGCAGCACAAAACTGGCTGACTTTCACCAATAAGAGAGGGGCCAAATGAAACTGTGTGATTAGTAAAATACATCGTCTCTGTCAAGATGACAGTATTAACTCTTAAACTTTTTTTTGTTAGTGCCCTGTTCCCTAGTTCCCAACCACTACCCACCTTAGTGGCCAAACAATAATGTAATCTGCAGCATTGCACAGTCAATAGTGAAGGTTGTCTTTTTCAGAAGTCACCCATACTTTGAAACAATAAGTACCATTACTGAGTGAGTCAACTGTTGTAACTCAGACACACAACACAACCAAGAATGTTAGTACAACTTTATTATACTGTGGCACGTATGCCACTCACCATAACATACACTGAACTCAATAAGACAAGGCAAATGTATGCAAGAGTGTAGCTTGGCAGGGTTTAAATAGACCCTTGCCTGTGGCAGGCTCTATAAGAAGTTCACAAAAAGGTTCTAATGGCTCTGAGCACTATGGGACTTAACATCTGTGGTCATCAGTCCCCTAATACTTAGAACTACTTAAACCTAACTAACCAAAGAACATCACACACATCCATGCACGAGGCAGGATTCGAACCTGCGACCGTAGCGGTCACGCGGTTCCAGACTGAAGTGCCTAGAACTGCACGGCCACACCGGCCGACAAGAAGTTCGCAGTATTGCTCTTTTGCAGTGCACTCTCGTGGGTGACAACACACAGCTAATGCGTGCACACTTCATTCCTCTTCCCTCAGGGAACAGCTTGAATTAGTGAGATGTCCATGGCGTCTTCCACCGAGAGACCCTGACCGAGATGACATGTCGATACTGGAGCATATGGTAGGAAAAACTTGCGGCGCGGGCAGCACACTAGTCCGCCTTCTCGAGTCAACCTATACGGTAGGATGGGTGATGATGGCACCAGCTCCGTGTCCCCATCAGGTTCAGGGCCTGGTGCTGACGGTGCGCCCACAGTTGCTGGCTGAGGCAGAGGAGATGGCTCCGACACAGTTAGCAGCTGCATCAGTACTGGTAGCAATAGTGGAAAAGCTGTGCCTGGTTCGTCCACTGGTGATGGGGGACCCTTCATATGTTGTGGCAAGAACCCAGCTGCATCAGGTGATCTGTCCAGTGACACAGACTGGCGGGTGACATTAATGTCCCAGCTGGGGTTGTTCGGTCATCTTTGCGCAGGCCCAACTTCTTGTAACAATGTGCACAGAGGTCCTTCTCCATATAGACATCACAGAGACAGTGCATGTGGCATCAGGAGATGACAACAAGAATCCGTTTTGGGCGATGACCAAACCCTTGGGCCCAGGCTGGAAATGAGGCGACGGCTACACGGGTTGGTATCCCTGGCCGGGCCACAGGAGATGCAGGAGCATCCAGGGATGACGCCCATGGAGCGTTTCAGTGAGGCTGTTGTCACCAAATGGTGTGAACCGATAGGAAGAATGAAACTGATCTGGGGCAACGTTGGACTGGGACTGACTAACGTACTTGTTCATTTGTGTTCACCTTTCAGCCACACCACTGGACTGCAGGTGGAAGGGTGGGGCAAAAATGTGGCGAATGCCACTGGCATTGCAGCAGGAGGCAAACTACTGTGACACAAACTGAGGGCCATTATCGAAGACCAACAGTGCTGGAAGTCCTTTAATGGAAAAAAAATTCAGTACAGCTGCCACATTGGCAGAGGCCAAGTTGATGTGCAATGGATAACATACAGGAATCGAGAAAATGCATCGATTACTATTAGCCAGTATACATTAAGGAAACAGCTGGCAAAATTGATGAGGAGACGGTCCCAGGCCTGCAAAGGTTGCAGCCAAGGAGGCAACACCATCCTCAGGGCAGCTTGCCGTGATGCACACTGTGTCTGGACCAGCCAGAAGACAGGAAAGTATGTCAGAATTCACGCGTTTAGCCTGTAGCAGAAGTTGATCTAGTAGCTGTACCGAGGGAGGAACAGCACCCAACGTTGAAGGCAATGTGCTGCTTTGTCTGGCAACAATGCTGAGAGGTTACAGCAAAACTAACAGCTTGTGATCCATTATAAGATGGAATTTTGCACTATACAGGAAAACATAAAACTTCTTTATGGTATAAACAATGGCGAGGGCTTCTGTCTTTATTTGTGAATATCTGGTCTGAGCTGAATTAAGCATCTTTGATGCTTATGCAACTGGCCAGTCAGAGCCATCAAGATATTTATGAGCTAACACTGCCCCAGCCCATGCTGGGACGCTTATGTCGCTAACATTAAATGTTAACCCAGTTGGTAGGTTATGTGGCACAGATTGTAACACAGACTTCAGTTTGGAAAATGCCACTTCATGTGCTTGTGACCATTGGAAAGATGCCCTCTTGTGTAGTAAGGCATGTAAAGGTTGTGTTACTGATACCGCCTCCAGCAAAAACTCACAATGATAACCAATATTACCTAAAAAGAAACTTGGAGTTCATTGACCGATGTAGGACATGGAAGAGTCACAATGGCAGAGACATTCTGACGAAGGGGTTTGATACCAGCACTAGACACCTTGAAGGCAGACAATAGAAGGCTGAAAGAAGTGGCACTTTTCCGAATTGCATTTTAACCTGATGGCCAGTAACACCGAAAAGAGCATGCATAAGTTGTTGAGATGTTCGGCAGTGGAGGAGCTGGAGACCACAATATCATGAAGATAATTTTCACAGCTTGGCACAGACCTTGTGAGTTGTCCGAGAAACCATTGAAAAATCTCTGGGCCACTGGCCATGCCAAATGGTAACTGCAAGTATCGATACAAGCCAAAAGGCATTTCAGCGACCAAGAGCAATTTAGAGTCAGCATCAACAGGAAGTGACATATATGCATCAGAGAGTTTGATCCTGGAAAAATACTGACCGCCAGTGAGCTTAGCAAAAAGTTCCACAAGGCATGGCAAGAGATGTGTGTCAATGATAGACTGAGCATTGACAGAAACTTTGAAATCACTGGAAAGGTGTAACCGTCCAGACAGCTTCTTGACAATGGTTACAGGGGTAGCCCATTCGCCGGATGCAATCAGTTGGACGATCCTGCAGGCTGTGAAGTGGTCAAGCTCCGCCTCAATTTGGTCACGTAGTGCCATCGGCACATGGTAAGCCTGAAAGAAACTGGGTCTGGCCGAAAGTTTCATGCTGATGTGGATTCTGAAATTATTGGCACAACCCAAGCCCGCAGAAAACATGGTGGAAAATTCAGAGCATAATGAGTCGAGTTGTGTATAAGGCACTTAATCAGATACGAGACTAACGACTTCAGAAATATTAAACCCGTAAAGGTCAAAGGCATCCAAACCAAATAAATTTGCAGTGCATGCATTGTTCACCACCAGAAAAGTCAGTGGACGAACCACATATTTATATGTGACCGGGCCCGAGAAACTATCTAATATTGGAATGCTTTGGTTATTGTATGTGACAAATGTATGTGACACTGGCCCTAAAAGGGGAGAATCCAAGTCCATGTCGACTTGCATGTGCAAAACCTTCTGCTAAACCTTGATATCAATAAAAGCTTACTGGTTGCAATTCAGATTGCTGATACACAATTGACATCCATGTCATTGTCTGCAATAGGCTGTTGGAATTTTGCATTACAAACAGGAGCAATGTGCCCTGTTTTGTTGGACTGATGGTAAATAGCCCAACACTTGGGATAATCTGGCCTATCGTGAGTGACCAACACGACGGACAAGAGGGAAGCATGGAGTGCTTGCGTTGTTCATTACTGGGCTTGCTGTACTTTGCTGTGGCCCTGGCTTCTGAAGTCACTTGGGCCAGCCACTGTAATGTTTTGCTTGCGCAAGGACCGCTGCCACCATGTTACAAACGTCAGGGGGAAGTGGGTTGAACTTCTGCAATCTAACACCATAATTCAATCTGAGTACCTACAAGCTGCAAAACCACAAACAATTGTGCAATAGTCAGAGTGTTGGCGAGGGAGTGGTTTTCATATTGAAGGGCCTGCACATTAACCTCATGACTGGGGGCCAATCAAATGATTGCATCACAAACCATTTGATCAGCATACAACTCCTTATACATATCAATGACAAAGTGACGACGACAGCTTAAACCATGAAGCTCAGCTGCCTAAGTCTTACAGAAATGTTCTGGTTTCTTGTGGCACCAACAGAACTCAACTTGGGTGGCAATGACATACATCCTCTCCCAGTAGTGCTTTGAAAGAAGGTTGCACATGTTATCAAAAAAGAGTGAAGACCATTCCCGCAGGGGTGCCTGAGGGCAAAGGAGTTGATTCATGCGAGGCGATAACCAAGACAAAAAGAAAGCATGGCGTAGGGTATCATCAGTCAATCCAAATGCATGAAAATGCTGTCACAACTGTTTTTCGTAGGTTTCACTTTCTTTGACAGACTCATTGTATGCCAGAAATGACCGGGGTAGCATAAGGCAAAACAGGAGGTGCGAGGGGTGACACAGCAGGCGAGCAGGCGATGTAGACTGAGACAGACCTGAACAGGCCACAACAGAGGCAAGTGGCTTTGATTGTGTTGCACTGTGGTGAATGTCTTCTGCTGTTGACTGAGGTGCTGCAACACTGCAATATGAACACCCTGCTGATCAACCAGACAGCATAAGAAATCATCAGTAGCACTGTAAGACATCATTTATGTAATGGAGGACCAACCAGAAGTTGAAAACCACGTTGAGAACAATCCCACACTCGTTGTCACTTGTGTTGTAACTTGGTTGGTTAATTTGGGGGAGGGGACCAAACACTGAAGTCATTGGTCCCATAAAGTTAGAGAAGGATGGGGAAGGAAGTTGCCTGTGCCCTTTCAAAGGAACCATCCCAGTATTTGCCAGAAGTGATTTAGGGAAATAACGGAAAACCTTAATCATAATGGCTGGATGTTGGTTTGAACTGTCACCCTTCTGAATTTGAGTCCAGTGTGCTAACCACTGTGCCACCGCCTTTGGTGTGTTTTTGGACATGCAACACAAATAAGAAAGTTAATACAACTTTATTAGACTGTGGCATATACACCGATCACCATAACATAGACTGAACACAGTAAGAGAGGGCAAATGTATGCATGGAGCGAGTGTGGCAGCATTTAATGGGCACTCACCCATGGTGGGCTCTATCAGAAATTCATACTTTTGCTCTTTCGTGGTGCACTCTCGCAATGAAAAAACACTGCTAGTGTGCACGACTTTCAAGTATGTGCTCATTACTTCATCAACAGTAACACTTTCAAATCTTACAGCACAAACATTTAAGCAGTCACTATCACCCTTAGAGTTCCACTTCAAAGTGTGTGGAATGCAACATGAAGGCCAGATACAGTGGCTGGAATAGATGAGGAAATGCGTGCCCCAACAAACAGCAGCTGCTATGCAGAACTTGCTTCCTCTATTCTGCCCCTAAATTAGCACTTGAGAAAAGATAACAGATAGGGTATTATCAGCAAAGTGTAAACGAATAAAACAAATGTTCTGTACTTGACTACTCATCTCTCTACTTTGGGAATGGTGTGTAAAATTCAGAATGGGAGTTTAACTGTGTATCGCGATGTCACAGCTTGGAGGTCTGACAGCAATGTATGTAATGAGTATTGACAGATTGATACAAAATTCATCACGACAGTTCCATTTTGTCTTAAACATAAATGTAAGGAATAAGGTAAATACAGAAAAACTAACTCACAAATTGTATGAAGAGAAAACTGAAGAAGAAAACATAACCACCTTCAAGCTGAAAGATAAATAAAATACAGTTTTGTGCCAATAGAGATATATTAACAGCGGAACAATGCAGAGGAAAAAGAAGTTGTATCACAAAACCACATTATCATAAGTGGAGAACAGACTTTCTGGAGACATTTATACAAATAACAATGCCACACTGCAGTTCTGTTTTTCATATTGCTGTGTATTTCACGACGAGATAAAACACACAGCCTCACCCTTGATGACATCGTTGACCCACTCTGCCGTTCTGCTAACCTTAGGAGAATGAGACAATCTGTTCAAGAGGGTTTGGTGGTGGTGGTGGTGGTGGTGGTGGTGGTGGTGGAGACAAATGTTGGATTTGGGGCACTCGATAGCAGGGTCATCAGTGTTCTTATCTGGATATTGACATTCCCAGTTTGTAGTCTGAACAGTGTCTATCCCTGCAAGTGAAACTGCTGTGTCAATTCCCCAGGGGGAAAAAAAACTGTTTTCTTCGGAATGTCGGGCCATGTTCACAAAAATATGTGGGTCAATGATAATATGAAAGGATAGCGGGTGCGCGTGCGTTTGCACTCCCAGACACACATTTGTGCCTGTGCACTGTGACTGAGGTGAACAGCAGTCTTTCCTGGGGTGGATAGTGGGGGAACAAAAGAGACAGCAGGGGATGAGGAGGAATGTAGGATGGGTGGGAGGGTCAGTGGGGGTGGGGGGGCATTGGGGAGGCCGATGTCAGTGCTGCCTATTGGAGTGTGCAGGGACATGGTGAGGATGGGATAGTGGTCCGCCAGGTGCGGGGAGAGGGGGGGGGGGGGGGGGGGAAGAGGCAAATTGGAGAGGAGAGAAATAGAGGAAAGAGGGGTGGGTGGGGAAGAACTATGCAGTTGTAGAGTCAGGACAGAGAGCATGCGTAGCACTCGACTGGGGGCAGAGAAGGGGTTAGACTGGTGGAGGACACAGACTAGTGAAAGTTAAGAGGCCAGGGAAGTTATGGGAATGAAGGATATGTTGCAGGAAGAGTTCCCATCTGCACATTCTTTCAGAAAAGTTGGTGTTGGTGAGAAGGATCCTTATTGCACAGGCTGTGAAGCAGCTGTTTAAGTGGAGCACATCATGTTGGGCAGCACGCTCAGCAACTGAGTGGTCAAGCTGTCTCTCAGCCACAGTTTGGGGGTGGCAATTTGTGTGCACAGACAACTGACACACTGATTGTGGCACAGTGATCGCAGCTTATTTTGTAGATCATGTGACTGGTATCACTGGTGGCCCTGCCTTTGACGAGGTAAGAGGTGGCAGTAGATGATGGTGGAACGTATAGGACAGGCCCTGCAAGGATATGAACCATGAGGCAACGGGTTGGGAGCAGGGGTAGTATAGGGATGGATAAGGATATTGTGTAGTGTGAGGGTTTTCTCCTTCTTGAAGTTATCTTCTTACTCAATTTGGTGGGATCCTGCCTTCCACCACATTTCCTGTGAAATGACTGCTATTAAATAGTAATAGGCATTGGTAGGTTCACAAATTAGGTATATTATCCTAATTACAAATCTGTTTATTTCCAATCAACAGTAATAACAAGAATATACTCTCATTGTGATTCCAAGTCAAATTTGGTTGTGTGTTATATACAGATCACCCTAGTTACCAGCTCCCACTACCGTGGAACTTCACCGAGGTTGGAGCCCTGCGGCTCACCGCATTGCTCCACAGACTCTGAGGCCCTAATTGCTCTGACGTAACGGGCAGCAATCCAGCAGCACCCCCAGAATATCTCCAACATAGATCATCACACCAATCTAAACAGAATATTTTTTCTTTTTTTTTTTACCTGTAACAACTTAACTATTGTTAGTTAAACATCATCTTCCACAGTTCAACTCTCAGCCTTCCATATATATTTCTACGAACACTGACACACACTATCTTGTAATCTCAATTCAGCAGTAAGGGTGCATATCACGTACTCCCACTGACACCGTGCACATCTGCATCCTTGCAATAGGTTGGGTGGGTGGCAGAATGCCACTGTGGACAGGCACAACAAAAGTCAGTTAAGATTGTACTTAGAAAGACAGTCTAGATGACACAAACCACATTTATTGGTGACCAGTTAAACTGCGTAAGTCTCCAGATGCTGTCAATGATGTGGTATGGCTAAATAGCAGAATCTCTGCCCCCTAGCCATCACAATATGCCATTTGTACCAATAGAAAGAATGTCTATTGAATAAATGATGAAAAACTTCAGTCACCAACTTAAAAATTGTATCTGCTCATAGTACTGGCTGTAAGATTAACCACTATTTCAAGTTCGATCCACAGAATTAAAAATAAAATAGCACACAATAAAAAGCTGGCAACTCTCACTGCCCTCGACGGGGCAGGCTGTATGTAGAAGGCATTATTGGTCACGAAGCAACATGTATAATGTGCCTACAGTTTTTTTGTCACTGTTTGCTTATGGTATCAAATTAAAATATCACCTTAAGTTGCTCATTTTAAGTTTATGTATGGGACGCTAACTGTTACTTAGCAACTTGTGGCACATCAATAACCGTTAAAGATGTTATGATGTATTGAAGTATGTCTAGATTAATTTGTGTTATTTTCATTTAAATATGTTACATTTTACAGTATAAACTTAAAATTAGTAATCTATGCTGATATTATAAGTAAACATAAGCAAGCTGGTAAAAAATATTGGAGACTTGTTATACACATTACTAAGTAATCAATGACACCTTATACATACATGCTGTCCTGAAGAGGGCGGTGTAAGTTATGGGCTTTTCACTGTGTGCTATTTTGTTTTAATTCTTTGCATCACAAATATAATAGTGCTTAATCTTACAGCCAATATTATAAATACACTCCTGGAAATGGAAAAAAGAACACATTGACACCGGTGTGTCAGACCCACCATACTTGCTCCGGACACTGCGAGAGGGCTGTACAAGCAATGATCACACGCACGGCACAGCGGACACACCAGGAACCGCGGTGTTGGCCGTCGAATGGCGCTAGCTGCGCAGCATTTGTGCACCGCCGCCGTCAGTGTCAGCCAGTTTGCCGTGGCATACGGAGCTCCATCGCAGTCTTTAACACTGGTAGCATGCCGTGACAGCGTGGACGTGAACCATATGTGCAGTTGACGGACTCTGAGCGAGGGCGTATAGTGGGCATGCGGGAGGCCGGGTGGACGTACCGCCGAATTGCTCAACACGTGGGGCGTGAGGTCTCCACAGTACATCGATGTTGTCGCCAGTGGTCGGCGGAAGGTGCACGTGCCCGTCGACCTGGGACTGGACCGCAGCGACGCACGGATGCACGCCAAGCCCGTAGGATCCTACGCAGTGCCGTAGGGGACCGCACCGCCACTTCCTAGCAAATTAGGGACACTGTTGCTCCTGGGGTATCGGCGAGGACCATTCGCAACCGTCTCCATGAAGCTGGGCTACGGTCCCGCACACCGTTAGGGCGTCTTCCGCTCACGCCCCAACATCGTGCAGCCCGCCTCCAGTGGTGTCGCGACAGGCGTGAATGGAGGGACGAATGGAGACGTGTCGTCTTCAGCGATGAGAGTCGCTTCTGCCTTGGTGCCAATGATGGTCGTATGCGTGTTTGGCGCCGTGCAGGTGAGCGCCACAATCAGGACTGCATACGACCGAGGCACACAGGGCCAACACCCGGCATCATGGTGTGGGGAGCGATCTCCTACACTGGCCGTACACCACTGGTGATCGTCGATGGGACACTGAATAGTGCACGGTACATCCAAACCGTCATCGAACCCATCGTTCTACCATTCCTAGACCGGCAAGGGAACTTGCTGTTCCAACAGGACAATGCACGTCCGCATGTATCCCGTGCCACCCAACGTGCTCTAGAAGGTGTAAGTCAACTACCCTGGCCAGCAAGATCTCCGGATCTGTCCCCCATTGAGCATGTTTGGGACTGGATGAAGCGTCGTCTCACGCGGTCTGCACGTCCAGCACGAACGCTGGTTCAACTGAGGCGCCAGGTGGAAATGGCATGGCAAGCCGTTCCACAGGACTACATCCAGTATCTCTACGATCGTCTCCATGGGAGAATAGCAGCCTGCATTGCTGCGAAAGGTGGATATACACTGTACTAGCGCCGACATTGTGCATGCTCTGTTGCCTGTGTCTATGTGCCTGCAGTTCTGTCAGTGTGATCATGTGATGTATCTGACCCCAGGAATGTGTCAATAAAGTTTCCCCTTCCTGGGACAATGAATTCACGGTGTTCTTATTTCAATTTCCAGGAGTGTAGATATCATTTTAAAGTTAGTAACTAAAGGTTTTCATCATGTATTCAATAAGCGTTCATTCTATCGGTTACAAATGATGTGTTGAGATGAGTGGGGGTGGGATTCCACTATTTAACCACATCACATCATTGCTTCTGCAGCAGTTGACAGCATCTGGAGGATTCGGTAGTTCTTGCTCCTTGAATGTATCTCCACATATCAACTTTGGGTATAATTTCATTTTATTTTTATTACACTGTTTATATTTTATTTGTATGTCCCTCTATATTTATAGTACTCACTGTTCCTGAGTACAGTCTGAAAATGGTCCATCTCTGGATTGAAACCAGACACCAATAAATGTGATTTGTGTGATCTAGACAAAAGTGTGAAACTGATCACTATTTTCCCAAAATGTTTTTGAATGTATGAGATGATACAGACCCTGGTGGACAATGTGATTGAGTTGCTCCAGTCCTGGGAGACACTGTGTGATTAGTTACTTTGTCATGCATCCACTGTCTGTGTGGAAAAATGTGCTCATAACATATTAAACTGTGACACAAATGTTCACCTCACAGTTTTCATGGTGAGTAGTTAAGAGTATGCAGGGGGATGGCACACCAAAACACGATGCCTCATCCAAAAGTTTTCTTGACTGGTTTCTCCACATCTTGATGTGTCTCATACACCAAGCAACTTTTAGTCTCACAAATTTAATGACATGGCTTAATCCCTCAGACTTAGGATCCAGTTGTGCTCTAGTGTCCCCTGAGAGTATTGCTTGATGATACTGCAAGTGCTACTTATTAAATACATCCTTGCTCTTAAATATTTTGACAATTGCAGTAATATTAGACAACAGAATGACAACTTTACTCACACACTGTGAATATATTCAAGTCTTTTATACTGAATACACTGTCTATGGTGAAATAATCCATATCATAATGTTGCAGAACCTTAACTGCATCTAGAACTGAGACCCATAACTCACACTATGATGCACAGTACATTCTCCTCACTCCTGTTACACTTCTGAATGGTGCACAGAAAAACAATTAGTCCTGCATATCTGAACAAACCCAAACTTCCAGGACTATAGTTTTTACGCAACACATTCATGTACGTCTGAATTTCATCAAGGAAATTTCACGGATTGATATGGCTCTTTGTTCGGTTCCAAGAGTTCCGGAACCTGTACAGAAA
This sequence comes from Schistocerca americana, assembly GCF_021461395.2. Taxonomy (NCBI): domain Eukaryota; kingdom Metazoa; phylum Arthropoda; class Insecta; order Orthoptera; family Acrididae; genus Schistocerca; species Schistocerca americana. The sequence goes on from NC_060127.1 coordinate 119,588,023, forward strand.
ATTGGAGTAGAGATCAACATTCATGAAAATGACACATTATGTGTTGTACCACCATACAGCGAGACCTTCAGAGGGGGTGGTCCAGATTGCTGTACACACCGGCACATCTAATACCCAGTATCATGTCCTCTTGCACTGATACATACCTGTATTCGTTGTGGCATACTAGCCACAAGTTCATCAAGGCACTTTTGGTCCAGATTGTTCCACTCCTCAACGGCAGTTCGGCATAGATCCCTCAGAGTGGTTGGTGGGTCACGTCATCCATAAAGAGTCCCTATCAATCTATCCCAGGCATGTTCGATACGGTTCATGTCTGGAGAACAAATTGACCACTCTAGTCGAGTGATGTCATTATCCTGAAGGTAGTCATTCACGACATGTGCACGATAGGCGTGCGAATTGTCGTCCATGAAGACAAAGGCCTCAGCAATATGCTGCCGATATGGTTGCACTATCGGTCAGAGGATGGCATTCATGTATCATACAGCCATTACAGCGCCTTCAATGACCACCTGCGGTCTACGTCGGCCCCACATAATGTCACCCCAAAACAGCAGGGAACCTCCACCTTGCTGCACTCACCAGACAGTGTGTCTAAGGCATTCAGTCTGACCAGGCTGCCTCCAAACACGTCTCCGATGATCGTCTGGTTGAAGGCATATGCGACACTCATCAGTGAAGAGAATGTGATGCCAATCCTGAGTGGTCCATTTGGCATGTTGTTGGACCCATTTGTACTGCACTGCATGGTGTCGTGGTTGCGAAGATGGACCTCGCCATGGACGTCAGGAGTGAAGTTGCACTTCATGTAGCCTATGTGCACAGTTTGAGTCATAACACGACATCCTGTGGCTGCACGAAAAGCATTATTCAACATGGTGGCATTGCTGTCAGGGTTCCTCTGAGCCATAATCCATAGGTAGTGGTCATCCACTACAGTAGTAGCCCCTGAGCGAAGCATGTCATTGACAGTTCCTGTCTCTCTGTATCTCCTCCATGTCTGAACAATATCACTTTGGTTCACTTTGAGATGCCTAGACACTTCCCTTGTTGAGAGCCTTTCCCGGCACAAAGTAACAATGTGGACGCGATCGAACCACGGTACTGTCCGTCTAGGTGTGGTTTACCTACAGACAACATGAGCCGTGTACCTCCTTCCTGGTAGAATGTTTGGAACTGATTGGCTGTCGGACTCCCTCTGGCTGATAGGCATTGCTCATGCATGCTTGTTTACATCTTCGGGCGGTTTTAGTGACATCTCTGAACAGTCAAAGGGACTGTGTTTGAGGTACAATATCCACAGTCAATGTCTATCTCCAGGAGTTCTGGGGACTGGGGTGATGCAAAACTTTTTTTGATGTGTGTAGAACATGTGCCACATTTCTCAACATGAGGTATGTTACAAAATATTATTAGGTATTTCACTAATAGTTCTATTCATGATCAAGGAACTTACATTTTCCAAGGAATAATGAACAAAAAACTCAAAACAGTATTTTCTATAAGGGAGTAAAATTGTATAAAAATTGCCCATGGAAATGAAAAATATAACTAAAACACAACCGTTTTTTTAAATAAAAATAGAAACAGCTACAACAATTTTCATAAGTTATGCATAATACATGATCAAATATTACTTGTGGACTCAACAGTGGTAGTTAATCTTTATAAAAGGAATAACTACACCATCCTGTCACATTATAATACTTTTGCAAGAAAAATATGTGCCATAATCTGTAGTGCACAATAATAATACCTCATCATTCTCCAGAGTTCAACATCTTCCTCTTGCTGACTCAGTTTTTCAGGAGGACTGAGTTTTTCAGGAGGACTGAGGGGAGGACATGAAGACATTCACAGGTTATAGCGGCATGTTTACAAACCTGGAGTCAGTTTTCTGAATAGACTGGAGGTAGCTAGCAGCACATTCAGGGTTCAGCAGTCATCGGCTGGAATCCCTGATATGTGCAGTGACAAAGAGCAAAACTATGTTTCCAAAATAATTTACCTGGAGCAAACTGTATATATTAAAGAATGCTGTACAATAGAGAACAATGGAATTAGGCACTGGAACCGTCAATACACTAACTTCTTATACAGGACGCTGGCGTTTACTTTATCTGGCCACCCTGACTGAGGTTTTCCTGAATCATTTCAGGCAAATCATGGGGTGGTTCCTTCATAAAGGTCACGTCCGACCACCTGTCCTATCCTCCTAAAAGCATTCATACATACTCAATGTTTCTGTATATTTTTGAGAATTTATTTTCACTGTATTATGGTGACAAATCATGTATCACTGTAAAACAGTCCTTAAATTAATAAATACACGTTTTAACTGTGGTACTCAACGCTAACAACAACCATTTATTTATAGGAGCTATTCAAAATATTAAGGGGAACGACTGGATTAACACACACTCTTCATTATACGATGTTTTGATATACCTCACTCTGACCACATTAAATGGAACATTATGTGGCTTTCATATGTGCTGGTATAAAGATGCAAATGTACTATGACAAAGTTGCATGACTACCAGCACTTCATAATATTTTCCATGCCTCTTTTCTAGTCCATCCCATACAAAAGGTTCCTATTAGCCAATGACATATATATATAAACCCAACAGAAAACACCAAGAACAAAACACAAAATAGATCTTAACAGGGCATAATTTGAAGTTTGAGGATGAAAAGACAGAAGCACATTTAACTCATCTGTCCACAGTAACATGAGTCAACTGATGTGTTTTATTTTCAGACATACTACATGTTCTGTATTACATACATTCATACAGCTGGGCAGCCTTCTCTGTGCAATACAGCCATAAAAGACAATGCAGCAATAAGCTAGATTACTCTATAATATGTGACTTGTGATGAATTCTTCACACAAAAAATTCTCATGATCAGCACATGAAAGTGTGTCAGTAAACTGTGGACGCATCTTCTGTATAAACTGTGACAGATGAAATTTTGTCCAAATATTTTTACTCTGTCACATGAGAATTGCTAACTTTTTCCAATGTAATTAATAAATTTAAACTTTGAGGTGACTATCAATAGCTAAATATCACCTTTTCCACCAAAACTAATGTGACTATGTTCTTTGATTTTAGTCTGTGTTATTCCACATCTCTGTTTGCATGTGTTTTTCATGCATGTAACATTCAACTAATAAATAACGTTTGTGCATTCAACCATCTTGTTAGTTCATTTATTCAACCACTGACAACAGTGACTGAAATAACTTTTTCAGTAGATAGACTTTACTCTACATCATTTTTCTGACTTCAAAAACAGGAAAGTTTTTTGAAACACATTCATAAGTGAGCTTATTAGTTTAACTGGATATGAAAACATGTATCCATGGCAAAATCTGTCATTGACTGCTTGTACTTATATGTTCCAATGAAGATAGTGTAATGTATTAAAAATTAAATGTTATAAAGAATTAATGCTATGAAAAATGTATTATGCTGAAGTACACATTGGGGTAATGTCACAATATGAAGTGTGTTATTCCATAAAGATGCTAATAACCCAGATTTTTAAATTATTTTTGTATGCCGAGTTATGTTTAATGTATGAAAACTACAAAATTACAAGGAGGCGGAATGGCTGATCTTCATGAGGTGAAACTCCAGTAGGCCTACTGCCAATACACACATTTAAAAGTGCAAAAAATTATCTTACTTTTTAGAACTGTTAGTTCCTTTCTCATGAAGGAAAGAGGAATACGGTTCATGTGTCCCTTGTTTCTAACTTTCCCTCCCTGAGCATGGAACCAATAGTTTCACAAGCTAGGGTAGTTTTTGTTATTTACGTCTCTATCAAAAGAAATACAATTTCACCTCCTGAAGATACGAAAGCCTACAAGCCAAATATTCCTTCTTATTGTAATTCTGTAGGCTAGTGTGCTTATACAGTTATATAACTATGTTTACATGTTACTGGATTTGTGTATATCAACCAGCATTTACATTGCAAATAAACTGAATGTGACTGCTTGTTGTACATCCGGGTGGCAGCTAGACGATATTTCCAAAGTTGTAGTAACTTTTTATTTGTCTTGTTTCATTCTCATGCTCACTACAATTTGCCTTTTTGCATGTTAAATAATACCTAAGGCGACACTTTTCATGGTACTCCAAAAAATTTTGGTATTAAAAGAGTTGTCTGTGAAAAGCGTTATGCCAAATGTATCTTAAGAAAATGTATCCTATGTTCACAGTAATTAAAAAGGGCTGTCATATCCTACTGTGTCTGTAGTACTGACTTCAAGCAAACTTACTTTGAATTAAACATAAAAGTAACATAACATCATTCCTGAAAGTACCAATTTTTTTGTTGTGTTTGTGTTGCAGGATATATGGATTGTCACTTCGCAGTTGTTTCACTGACATTAAAATAGTTGATTTCTACAGGGTAATTAGCTTTAGCAACCACGAAGTTTAAGAATTTCCATTCATTTTTAATATCTCTCAATTTTAATCAACCATATATCTGTTCCTCGCACAGCATCTGCTGGCAAATTTTTGTTTCTTAATGTTTAATGATATTTCCTGATAGACATAAACACGAACATTAGATGGAATCTGTTAGTTTGAAGATAGTTTGTCTCACATTCACTAAGATCATTCTTTACTTACTTGCATATTTCAATGTGAGTCCTAGCTCTGTAACGAGCTTTGCATCTCTCTCGGCCATTTCCAGTACAGGGTCAATAAGAACGGCTTCCTTTGACTTTACGTCAGCCAGTAGATATGTGTATGTACTGCTTTCCTGATCATATAACTAGATATTTTGGAGAAAAAGTATTAATCATGAGTATCAAAACATTTCACTGAGCGGCATCTAAAATGACTTACAGATATACGTACGAGATATATATACACATTCTGTGTATCTCACCTGTCGGAAAAAGAAATCCTTCGATAATGGTATCGTTTCCGTCATTTTTATATAAGTAGTGTCGAGACCGGTTCCAAAAATTGAACGTTTCGGCCCACTATTTACGTTCTTGATGCTGTTATGAATAACCCTTTTCCCCACACAAACGAAGAGATAGCCTTTCTTAAAAAGCATTTCACTGCAACAGCAGAATCGCGGTGTCAACACCTCTATATATTATCTGGTAACGACATAGTAAGCCGGAATTTATCATGCCATGTTTTCTGGCAGATAACGAAGGGACAGCATGAATATCATGCCATCACACTAAGAATTTTTCGTGTATACTGTTCACGCTATGTACCTAAACAAACGACGTTCGACGCATTATTTAGGATGACTAGCTAGGTTGTGTTTTGTTTCTCGGAATAGATAAGACGTCACGAATGACAGGCATAAAGTAATTTATCTTGTTCAGTCTGTGGTTGGATTACTTAGTGGTAACGTGGCATCAAAGGGGCTAACAGGTGACTGGTCTCTCTCTTTAGAGTATGGCTCAGTCACGGCCGCCTCTGATTCGTGAGTGAACTAACATATTTATTTACGTTATGAAAAAACCTAAATCAGGGTGGCCAGATAGAGAAAACTCCATCCTCACGAGTATACAGTGTATTGGACGACTGTGCCATGGGGGGCCTACCCTTTGGAAGCATAAGGTGAAAATGTAAACACACAAAATAAAGTGAGTTATAGTTAACGTAATTATTTAAGTGAACATACGTAATTATTTAAGTAAACACATAGTCTCAACTTGTGGTGAGCCGACCAGTTAATTATCGCTCCTTAGTATTTCACTGCCCTACATATTTTATTGAACTACCGTATCGCTAAAAGAAGACAACTACACACCTGCTTGTCTTATACAATTAGACTAACAAGAATACTGCCCTGTCCCTCACAACTTGATCTTCAGACAACTGTTGTGTTTACGTTTGACAACTAAAAATATAGCAGGAACCGAGGGAGCGTAACGTGCGAACTGTATACGCCCACGGGCTCTCTCCGTTGGAAGTTGGAACTGTGATGTGCAGGATAATGCTGAGCGTTTTTTCTGATTTTTGTTCTTCTTCTTTGACCTTAAACGTAATATCTTCAGCGCCATCCATGTTAAAACCACCCCAAAAATAATATATACCTGTAGAGTGTAGAGGCTTGTTATTGTTGTAGAAATGTCCTGGAACTTGATGCGCAGTACTTTTTCGTCAAATATCGCAAATTTTATAATTTATTATTACAGTGATAAATACACACAAATGAAAGGAAATTTGGGCCGGATTACACTTAAAAACAAAATCTCGCTTACATGTAAACGATCAGCATGTAGCCGTATTTACCAAATAATTCGTGATGTGCATATAAAGTGACTCGTTCCACATCATAATGATTAATCGTGCAAATGATGATCCATGGGGCGAAGTGGAAACTTCCAGGCATTCCTTATGGCTGTTTGGAAAAACTAAACTCGAAGGCCGAACAAGAGTTTGAAAACAGCTGGCCCCGAATGCGAGTCCAGTGTCTCAACACAGCCCCACCATGGTCTATACAATATATGCAAAAGAAACTGAATAATGTTACACATATCTAGAGACTACCAATAGCCTAGGTAGTGCACTATACAATATACAGCCTACATTATGGAAAATTAAAACTTCGTTTTGTTCCGTTTCCAAACGAAATCCTGCCAACAGTACTAAGTCTTATTGGATTCGACTCGATTCCATAAGCTGCAAGAGACTGGAAGCACGCAAAGTATGCCAATCTAGCACCTTCTGTAATGAACACCTTTGATATGATTCTCAGAGCAAAATGTGCTGAATAGAATCTGGGAAATTTTGATTACATGATTCTTTAATGCAAGTTTTGGCCAGCATGCTTTTCCAACAATTTTTTAGTTTTGTACCTTTCCAACTCTTTGTAAACAATATGTGGTGTTTACTCACAGTTATCTTTCAGACCCTCTTCAATGAGTTGAGTCATTCTAACTGCACCTATCCATTTAGTAAAAGTGATCAAAATGGATACTTTGTGAAGTAGATAACCACACATATTGCACAAGCTTTCTCAAATATCATACAATTTTTGCACTCATAATTTACTTCTTAATGGTATTCTAGTCAAAGGTCTTGAACAAGTTAAATTTCACTTTTTTTTCTCCTTCGTCATTTCAACTTATAGGTAATATAGCATGTTACAGTACTCATCTATTGTATTATATATCCAGTCTCAGTCTTCCTTGATATTTAAAGTTTTTATTTTGTAGGGGGGGGGGGGGGGGGGGGTGATCTTTCATTTTCCATCCATTGCTGATGCACATTCACTTCAAACTGTTCTGGCATATTCTTTCTGTGTATGTGTATATTTACAATTCTTCTCTTATTGTTTAATTTCCAATCATTTCTGTTTTCACACAACCTTCCACCCTTCTAAAAAATTCTCATTTGTTTCAGTGTATTGCTCATAACAAATAATTTTGCATGCACTTGTATTTTCAGCTTAGTGTAAAGTTTGTACAGTTACAATTTTTTGTTTACATTATTTCTTATTACATTATAATTCATGATAAATTCAAGTTATAAGGGCATTTTTGGATATGCCACTTTGTGAATCCCTTTTTAAAAGTATCCCCTGTCGATATCTTAACTCCATTTGGTAATAAGTTATTAAAAACAGTTGCTTTGACTTTGGGGCTTTTTGCTGTTAAAGTTAACCTTCTGTTAACTGTATGAAAGTCTTTTCTATGCCTTGTTTTATAGTTGTGAATGTCCATGTTTCCTTTTGTGATCTTAGTGTCTTCTTTCACTAGCATTACAGTTTCCAGTATATACATGGCATACACTGTGAGAATATTGTGTCTAATGAATAGGGATTTGCAAGAAGTTCCTGGTTTTACTTTCGCTGTGATCCTCAATGCTCGCTTTTGCAGTACGAAAACCCTTTTCATATTAGTTTATTACTATATCTTCGTCGTTTACCAGCCATGGCTGGACAGACTATGTCATAAATACAATGTTTATCAACTAACATTTATACAACACCATATAAAAAATTTATATTACAAATAAAAGGAAATATTTATGCAGTGCACAAAAACACATAGAAAATAGAGAAAATGAAATATAACTAAACAGGAAAGTAAAACTTCATAGCAGCAAATGAAAATACCATAAAGCAAAATGTTTACAAAACCATGTAGATCACACACATAAAGTTTCGTTTTGGCAAAATATGTACTTTGAGTAAAACATAAAATTAAATGTGCAGTTAACTGAGAACATAAAAAGAAGATTAAATTTAGGCAAAATTATATATAAAACATAACAATATTTATTATTTTGTCCATTCACTGGAACCACTGTTAAGAAACTCTTCCAAGGAATATAGCGGATGTTGTTTCAAGTCCTGAGCAATTTTTTTTTCCAAAATAATTCAGGTGGCAGGGATTTCATTTCTGGAGGCAGTTGATTGTACATTTTTAGGGCGACTGTCGGAAAGCTGTCTTGTGTACTTGATAGGCAACACCTTGGCACTTCAATGTTCCTCTTACAGCGAGTGTCATGATTATGTATTTCGTGTCTTATCCTAATATTCCTTTGATGGTCTTTTATACAAATGAGGCAGAAAAACACAGTCATTATTGCCTAGCCTGGTGAAAATAGGCTTACAGTGGTCCAGTCTTTTGCTAGAGGATATGATCCTGATTGCTTTTTTTTTTTAGCAACACATCTTTGCAGCCTGAGGAGTGTCCTCACAACAACAGTCCATAGCTAATGTGGCTGTGGAAGAGTGCATGGTAGACTATTGTGAGAAACTGGTCAGTTATTACCCTCTTCAGCTTCCTCAGGAGGTATATCACACGAGAAAGTTTGGTGCATACATATGCAGTGTGATCATTCATGGAGAGTTTGCTGTCAATCTTGAAGCCCAGCAGTCTGACAGTCTCCATGTTTTCTTGCTCTTCAGTGTTTGTTAGACTGCATATCAAATGTTGGGTTTTTTCTTCATTGATCTTCACTTTATTTATGATGAACCATTCTTTTATTTCTTCAAACATCAAATTTGACGCACCAATAGCTTCTGCGGCTGTATGTCCTTTGGCAATAAGGGTAGTGTCATCTGCAAACTGCAACATTTGACTATTACAGCTCATATCATTGACATATATGAGGAATAGGAGAGGTCCTAAGACTGATCCTTGGGGCACTCGCATGTTCCAGATTTTGTTCAAGAGAAGTTGCTCCTTGCACTGATACTACCTATTCTCAGTTTTCCAAATAAGATTGGAGTGTTGGTAGAACAACACCTCCAACACTATAGCATCTTAACTTGGCTATTAGTGTTGTGTGTGAGATGCAGTCAAAGGCTTTGCTGAGGTCACAGAGTGTCAGTGCCACACACTCTCTCTCTTCAAAACTCTGTCGAATCATTTTTAATAAGTCCAGTGTGGCTTTCACAGTTGATCTCCCTTTGTGTAATCAGTGCTGTGTGTTTTGGAATAAGTTGTTTTCCTCAAAGTAATTCAGTACCTGGCAGTGCATCACAGACTCAGTAATTTTGGCTAGTACTGGTACCACTGAGATTGGTCTGAAGCTGGACACCTCGCATGGATCCCACTTCTTATATATTGGTACTGTGCGCGCCAGTTTAAGGAAGTCTGGGAAGACACCAGAAGATAGACATTTGTTTATTACTATGGCTAGTGGCTGAGCTAATTCTGCAATAATTTTCTTTAGCAGTGTGCAGGACATGCCATAGATGTCTACACTTTCTGAGTGTTTGTAGGAGTTCACAATTTTTATCATGTCTTCAGGGTGTACTTCTTTCCAGTTTTGAATTCTGCAACTGTCTGCATTTCTTATGTTTGCAGTCGGATCTAGGTCAGAGTGTGGAATTTCATTCACTGTCTTTTCCACTATTCTGACAAAATATTCATTGAAGTCATCAGGGCTACATGAATTTAAGCAGGAGGTAGTCTTCTTTCTGTTCTCATTTACAAGATTCCAGGCAGCTTTACAAGGATTTTGGGCCTCTTTAATGTATGTATCATTATATTTCTTTTTTGCTTCCTCTGCTGCCTTCCTATAAGCTTTTTTGGCTTTTAGGTAGTTGTGGTGATGTAATTCTTTAGCTGGAATGTCTAAAGCTGATTTCATTCCATACTTGCACATTGTTACAATACACTTCAATATATTGAGCTCGGGTGTGTACCATTGTTTCACATTGATAACTTTCTTGTGATTTGTCCACAGGATTCTTCATTGGTCTTACCAGAAACATGTCATCAAATATTGCTTTTAAGGTTTGGAACAGACGTAAGAAAGAATCACTGCCAACTAACTCTGCAATTTTCTGCTGCCAGTTTACACAAGACAGAGCTGCTTTGAGATCATTTAGTCTCTCTTCTTTAACAAATCTTCTTTTGAACGTGTAGTTTTAATGCCATGTGCTTATCTGCAGTTTGCTCCTCATACTGGTTTCCATTCCTAGTGCACAGTGATCTGCTATCATAGGTTCAACTACACTGAGTTTATAATACCAGATGTTTGGCATGTCCCACCCCACAGTACTGTTCCACAAGACAAGAAAGGGTACTGATGCTATCCATAATATACAGCCCTTAGGGTTTCAGAATTAAGATATAGTGATAATTTTCTTAATATATATAGACTTGGTGGTTTTTTACAGACATAACCAGCTAGCTGCTTCCATGAAAGTCGATCATCTATGCTTAAATCCATGAATTTATGACCTGTACAGGTTTTTGGTAGAATTTCATCAATCATAGTATTTTGTCTGTTTGGACCACTTGATTTAAAATGGATAATATTAGTTTTTCCTATGTTTACTTTTAGGTTGTCTCTTTCAAAGTGAGCTCTTGCCTTGATAATAAAGTTATGTATCTTTTCAGCTAGGCCGGGCTCACTGTCTGCACAGCAGACTCCAGATGTATCGTCTGCATGCATAGTGCTCAATTGCTTATTGTCAAGAGAACTTAAGAAATCATTTACGTAGCATATGAATAGGATTGGACCTAAAATTGAGCCCTGGGGAACACAAAAATGTATGTTTCTTGTACTTGACCTCCTTCTCTCCAGCCTCGCGGTCTGAGGCACCTTGTCACGGTCCGTGCAGCTGCCCCTGTTGGAGGTTTGAGTCCTCCCTCGGGCATGGGTGTGTCTGTTGTTCATAGTTAAGTTAGATCAAGTAGTGTGTAGGCTTAGAGACTGCTGACCTCAGCAGTTTGGTCCCATTATACCTTACCACAAATTTCCAAAGTTCTCCTCCCCAGTATTTTTCCATTAGAATATATAATCTCTGTGCACTGCTGTCTACCCTTTAAATGTGTTACTAGCAGTTGCATGAGTTTTCCAGTGACACCACTCTTTCCAATTTTTGATAAGAGTACATTATGACATACTCTATTAAAAGCCCTTGAGATGTCCAGGAACATTCCTGCTGCTTGGGATTTTTCATTTATTTTTTCCAGTATGTGATGGACAAACTGTACTGCTGCTGACGCGGTGCTTCGACCTCTTCTGAAACCATGCCAGAAATCACCTAATATGTCAGCAGTGTTGAAATGTTCCAGGATTTTTTAATATTATTTTCTCTATTAGTTTGCTGAAAGTTGAGATTACGGCAGTGAGTTTGTAGTTCTGTACATGCTTCATTTTCCCCTTCTTGCGTATTGGTTTAGCTACGGCCGATTTCAACTTGTCAGGGAACAAACCATCCTTGAAAACACAGTTTATTAGATGAACTAGTGGTTTCAGTAGTTAATGTTTGCATTTCTTCAATAGATATGGAGAAATTTCATCTAATCCTGCTGATTTTTTTGTTTCTGATGCTATCAATAAGCTGCAGTATGTCATACGTGCTTACTGTGCATAGTGTTATGCAGTTATGTTTGTTACTGGACTCAAATGTGTGCTGTATACCCCATTTCATACAAGACATCGTTTTTGACAGTATCTATGAAGTAATTAGTGAAAATATTGCTGACTAGAAGGTGATCAGGGATAGCATCATTATTCATAGTTAATTGTACATTACTAATTTTAGTTTCTGTTTCATTGTTGCTGATTTTATTTACAATTGACCAGCAGGTATGTGAAACATTATCTGAACCTTGTATCTGTTGGCTGATTGTCTCTGCTTTTTAATCTTCCTACTTCATTGCAAAACTTATATTTGTACTGCTTCTATAGTTCTTTATGTAACTCTTGAGCTAGTCAGCCTGTGTAAGCTATACATGTTTTCCATTTTTTCCTTCAGATCTTTTGTTTTAAAATCTAATGACACAGGTTTTGATTTTAAAGGTTGATTTTTCTGGATACTCAAATTTTTTTAGTGGAATAGCTCTACTTAAGTGCTCAGTCAGAATTTTTGTGAATATGTTTGGTATATTGTTGATCCCCAATGGTAGTAATAATTGATTCCCATGATTCCTGGCTTAAACTATTTCTTAGTGTAGCAGTGTTGTTTGCAGATAGTATTCACCTGTGCTTGTACATTTTTCTTGGTTTGAATTTGGTATAACATTTTAGCACTAGTGTTTGGCCTAAATGATCTGAGAGGTGACCATTTATGCTGTCTGTTGAGATGATTTGGTCATAATTTGTGATAATATGGTTAATTGAACTACTGTGTGTGTTAGCTGTTCTGTTGGGTACTAGTCCAAGGTCTTCAGTCCCATAAGATATGATACAATCTGTAAAATGTTTGCTTATCTGACCATCATGTAAAGTATTGATGTTCAGATCTCCCAGTATGACAAGATTTACACCTCTACAAACTGACATTAATTTACTTAAAAGTCCATCAAGTGATTGGAAAGCTTCAAAATTTCCTCAGGGGGATCTATATACGCCTATGACATAGAAAGGTAAAGTGCAAAATATGAGTTGAAGAACTGCAGTTTCTAAATCTTTGTCAACACTGTTGTGCGTGTATTATATAATTGATTATTAATCTGTATCCTGTCTGTCAAAGTATATCTTTTAGATGAAAATATGTTTGTAATCTGAAATATTCATCTAATAAAGGAAGAAATTTAAATAGTTGTTTATCATTCACTCCTGCAAATTATCTGATAATCTAGATTTAGTGACAAAAGATTCCAGTTATCTGGTTGCCAGTTAAAACTACCCACTGTAAACAGACCTCTGTTTTTGCAACTCACAGATAACTGTTGCTTTGTGATAAATATCGTGTAGATATGAAACTGTCAGGAGGAGTGAATAGTGGCTGTTCCTTATATTTAAGAAAGAAGGAACTTTTTTCAAACTAGCAGCCTGAGTAAGCACAAATACTTTATAGCAGTTTAAAACAAGTTAACATTAAATGCAACTTCAATTACCAAAATGAATCTTTCATTCTGCAATAGTGTGTGTGGTGATTTGAAACTTCTGACACATTAAAACTGCATGCTGGACCAAGATTCAAACTGCAAACTGTTGCCTTCCAGAGGCATATGTTCTACCACCTTAACTATCTGGACACAACTGCCGTCGTAGCCTCACTTTTTCCAAACTTCACAGACGTTCTCATGTATACTTTGTGCGACTAGCAAGAAAATATTGTGGAAAACTGAATTTGAATAAATCTTTTATTCTGCCATTTTGAAACTTCCTGGCAGATTAAAACTTCATGCTTGCCCAAGATTCAAACTTTTCTTTAGTGAGGAAATGCTGTGCCGACTGAGCTATCGAGATGTGACTCTCGACCTCACACTCTGGAAACATTGCTTGGGGTGTGGCTGAGCCAATTCTCCGCAATATTCTTTCTTCTAGGTGTGCCAGTCCTGCAAGATATACAGCAAACGTCTGTGCCTTGACTAGTTCTACATTCTTGAAAGTCCACCATCATGGTGGAATGTGTGAAGCTGAATGAATTCGGCATATTTGCAAAATTCATGTTAATACTGAGACATTAACTTCTGCTTCTTTAGATCTTAGATAACATGTAGCATTTTACAAATTTTTTGGAGACTTAATCAGGTGACAAATGTAAGGAGACAGTTAGTAATCACAATTCCTTGATAAATGAAGTGGATGTGTTTGGATTTGGGACTGACAGTTCATAAGCAAGCTCATGAATTCCTGCAGAAGCCAAATGAGATGAGCATGTTTCCCACCATCAGCACTTGTGTCACACAGCAACTTTTTTTACTGGCTTCATTTGTTCTAATATTTTGGGACAACACTGTCACTAATAGAAACATTGAAATTCACAGCCACGATATGAGGCATGCAACAAATTTACATATGGTCAAAAGATTAATGTTAACAGCAAAACAGATTTATGTCAAATGAGCTATTTTTCTTAAATTATTACCAAAACAGTTTAAGGTATTCATTGGAAATACTTTTGAAAAGTAATTTTAGCGGTGGCTTACCCACAAATGCCCGTATAACAAGGAACTAGTATGAATAATAATGTCAGAAACAAACCTATCCCAGCAATAAATGTAGTACTAAATTGAACATAAAATAAACTGCTCACAATGGGATGAATTATTGTCCTACTGTATGAATTAAATAATTGAACAATAGTGTATACGAACAGTACTGCAATTGTGCTTTTTTGACGTAGCCCCCGCACATAAAATTGTGTGTTACAATCAGAAAATAATAAATCTAATCTCTTGTAGACAAGTATTTAATAGACTACAGTTTCATTAAAAGATGGGGTCAATTAATTGGGCACATTGTGAAGCATCAACATCAAGGAATTGTAGTTTGGTAATAGAAGGAATATGGGAGAGGAGGGAGGGGTAAAAATTATAGACAGACACCAAGGTTTGAATATACTAAGTAGGTTCAAATGAATGTGGTTTATTTCTTTAATTGTTTAGTATTCCTGTGAATCTAGGGTTACAGCGTAAAATCATATTGAACCATTTCTTAATTATTATACATGTTTATTGAAGTGTTTTACACTCATCATTTTAGCAAAAACTAACATCGCACAATATTTTATTACTCTATACACTTTACAAAGAGTGTCTTATTGGCGTTACTGTGTGTTTTTTCTATATACTTCCTTACTGTATAGAAGCAATGCTTGACCACCTGCCTACACAAGCCTAACCAATGAAGGGCAGCAGTGTAGCAATATTAGTTAAAGAGCAGTTGTCCCTGGAAGCCAAGATGATAAATATTAAAAAACATTTAACTATAGAAGGAAAGTTTGAAGCTGCTGCTATCCAATTTCCTAATTTCAAGGTGATTATAAGATTTTAAACGTCTCTATATTATATTTATGTAAACATACACTTTATATTAGTCATTGGTGGTACAAATGTACATTTGTCAGTGAAAAATTGTAAGACTATACTCTTTGTAGATACTCTGCGGCCATGTAAATTTTACTGTCTCAATAATAAACCTACCAGACAAAATGCCTGCCTGGATAATGTCACTTCAAATACATGTAAATGTGAGACTCATTTGAATATCATACTATTTGACCATGATGGCATACTAAAACTGTGTGGAGTTGGAAATATTCACAAACATGAGACTGAATCCAGGACAATGAGACTACTGCATGATTACAAATAGCAAATATCAGATACTCTCTTCAGGGTACCGTTGGAGCTCCATTCTCAACAGGATAAGCTCATGAAAATTTCTTGCATGCTATAGTTGCCACCTTTAATATGCGCTATCCTACTTCAAGTAAAAAGAGCCCATGTTCAAAGAAACACAGGAAAGGATGCATAACTAATTGGTACACTCCTTATTTGTATAAACTAAAAATACTGCTAAGTCATAGTATGAAATGTCATGTAACAGTGGTATATACAAGTCATTGTATGTGAAACTATGAATTATTAAATAAAGGCAATACATAAAGATAAAAAACAGTACATACTTCAGCCAAGTAACAAATCCAATGCAGTAAGATAATTAAAGCAGAACCTGGAATATCTACATAAAAAGGAACTACCTTTTTCCATTAGCCCAGATCAATTTAATCTTTATTTCAGGGAAATGCGCACTTCATTATGATGAGACGGGAACCAATAAAGACATTGAAGCAGCTGATGTTACCTCTCTAGGTGCAGAATTTAAAGTAAACCACCACAGTAATAGTGATCACTTAAAACTTCCAGGCCGATAGGCCGTGGTCGATGTATAAAACTCTCCCCTGACATTTCATCTCCGACTGCGGGAGACATCCTCCAAGGTAAAGCGGCGAACTGCGAAGAGAACTTGAGGAAGCGCTGATTATATAGGCAGTACAGAGGGCACCACTGTCCATCACGTGGTGTCGGCTATGAGACTATCTCTGGTAATGCCAACAAACTTGACTGAAAGTAATCGACCATCACGCTTGCGGTGCAATGCTGACATCCAAATTTTATTCATTTTAACACCTTCATCTTTCCTGTTAGAATTATTACAGTGTTGATCAATCTCGATAGCCTCTCTATACATGTGTGTCTAATAATGCGAGGTTTTAGATATGACACTTGTCTCACTGAATTTTATTTCATAATCACCTTCCTGATAGACATGTTCTGGTATGGCCAATTAATCCATGTGACCCAGGCGGCAATTCCTCTTATGTTCAACAAGATGTGTGTTCACACTTCTCTTCATGGTACCTGCAAGGAATTTTGTATACCCCCAGTGGCATCTTTTGCCAATCTTAAATATTCTTTTATTTTCCAGGTGGGTATGAAAATAGTTTCCACCCCATACTTGCTTAACACTTTCCCAATGCAGTCTGTGACCTTACTAATGAACAGAAGTAAAATCTTGCCCTTGGGTGACTGTTGTTCATTGTTGCTCCTGATTCTCTGCCTAGAGCCAAAGTGCTGGATCTATATTCTTGCTAGAATAGCCATTCTTCACAAAAGTTGACTGTAGATGCTCAATCTCATCTTTTAAAGAGACAAGTTCACAAATTTTGTAGGCCCTTTCTACCAAGGTTTTGATTACACCTCTTTTTTGTCTAGGGTGGTGGTTTGAAACTTTATGCAGATAATGATCAGTATGTGTGGCCTTTCTATACACCTTACGGGATGGAACGTTGGGCCATAAGGTGTATAGAAGGGCTACACATACTGATCGTTATCTGCATAAAGATTCAAATCACCACCCTAGACAAAGAGGGGTGTAATGAAAACCTTGGCAGACAGGGCGTACAAAATTTGTGAACCTGTTTATTTAAAAGATGAGATTGAATATCTACGGTCAAGCTATTCTAACAAGGATATAGATCGAGCACACTTCGTTCTAGGCAGAGAATGAGGAGCAATGATGAACAACAGTCGCCCAAGGGTAAGGTTTTTCATCTGTTTATTAGTAAGGTCACAGATCACATTTGAAAGGTGTTACACAAGCATGGGGTGGAAACTATTTTCAGACCCACCAGGAAAATAAAAGAATATTTAAGATTGGCAAAAGATGCTACCGGGGGTATATAAAATACCTTGTAGGTACCACGAAGAGAAGTTTGAACACCCGTCTTGCTGAACATAAGAGGAAATGCCGCCTGGGTCACACGGATAAATTGGCCATACCAGAACATGTCTACCAGGATGGTGATCATGAAATAAAATTCAGCGAGAGGAGTGTCATATCTAAAACCTCGCATTATTATGCACATGTATAGAGAGGCTATTGAGATTGATAAACACCATAATAATTTTAACAGGAAAGATGAAGGTATTAAACTGGATAAAATCTGGATGTCAGCATCGCACTGCAAGCGTGTCGATCAGTTACTTTCAGTCAAGAATGTTGGCATTACCAGAGACAGTCTCATAGCTGACACCACGTGATGGACAGTGGAAGCCTCTATACTGCCTATATAATCAGCACTTCCTTGACTTCTCTTCGCAGTTCGCCGCTTTACCTTGGAGGACGTCTTCTGCAGTCGGAGACAAAACATCAGGGGAGAGTTTTATACATTGACCATGGCCTATCAGCCTACATTTTATGAACAGTAATAGTGAGTTTGAATGGAAATCTGTTTCCTCTATATATAGTAGATTTAGCAGTAAAATTCAGTCACTCAAAAACTGGGGCTATTGTGGCCTCTCCTCCTTTATTCTAAAAATTATTACAGAAATTAAAAAACCATCCCGTGCTACCTTATAAACTGGATGTTTGTGGAAAGTGCCTTTCCTGACAGTTTAAAGTTAACTGTAATTAGACCAGTGCATAAAAAGGGAGATTGGGAATCATCAGAAAATTATAGACCCGTTGTGACAGTTTGAATATTATCTAAAATCATTGAGGTTGTGGGGAAGCATTTTCTGTTTTATTCTTATCTCTAACGAAAGGGGGAGGGGGTGGTGCTCCATGTTAATGAATTAAATTCCACTGTGCATCGATAAAACATAATATGCAAATGCACTCTCCAAAATTATGATGGGGAACCCACTACAGAAAAGAAAAGTGTCACACCTGTGCATGAAGTTGATTGCAAACTGTTCACTACTGATAAAATGCAAGCCTTCAGAGCGAAGCTTGTGATAATCAGATTACAAGAAATTGAATCTATGACTCTTCTTGCAGCTGCAGTACAATCTCACCATAGTACTGCAGGTGTTGTTTCAAGTGGCTGCAGACTAGATCGTCGGTGGAACAAAGATACCCGCCAGCGGCTGAGTCCAATTTAGGCCAGAATATTTCTAAGTCCTCAATACACCAGCTCAGCAGCAGCTCTCAGCACCAGAGTTGGTCAGTGGAGGCTCCACATCTCGATGCTGATCTCAGAACTGTACATTCCTATTTGATTTACAGTCGAATGTGAAGTAACACTGCCATTTTTCCCTCAGTCACAGTATTTGATTGTCTCAGCTCCAAATCTTCTGAGCACCAACCGATCAAACTGTTCATTACAGAAAACTTCTCGCCTTTCCCTGCCAGGTAAACCAGTGGCTTGTGTCCTACTATACTCTACCAAAAATACTCGCATCACTCTCGTTCCATCTCTTTCTTTTGCCAATGAGGTGCTCTGCCTCATCACCGTCCAGTGTCTCTAACTTAGAGTTTGTTTATATTAGCCAATAATGCAGGTTTCACATAAATAACATTGTTTTCCCACAGGGTCAGAGTATTCAGTGGTCTCCCAAAATTTCAAAGGCCCAAGACTAAGCATCCCCTATCCATCACCAAGATGTTTCTCTTTAGTCTTTTTTTGTATCTCTCAGAAAGCTGCCTTTCGAAATATTGTGTACAAAGGTATGTTCCCTATAGAGGGCGAGTTTTTACTCCTTTTCCTGGTTGTAAAATGTTTTTGCCAGGTTTTTCTCTACGGGAGATGTTATCTGCATTTCTATACAGTGAGATGACTTCCTGTGGCACCTCTGCATGGCAAAAGCCTCTGTGTGGTGGCCAGTCACTGCTCGGACCAGTCCCGGTCGCCTTACCAAGAAGTCGTCTGTGCAGTGCTACTCTCTTACAGCTTCAGCTGGAACACATCTCTGCTCATTGTCTCGTGGTGCTTTCAACATTTCCCACTGCTACAGGACATGCAGATATTAATTAAAAGTAAGAGAACACCAAACTGCAACAGTTAATTACCTACAATCAGTAGTACTGTGGTATATTTATTTATTTATGCATTTATTTTACCTGGCAAGATTAGGGCCTTCAGGCCCTCTCTTACACCTAACCAGGCATACTCAGATTGAACGAATTTCAGTTTGTACAGAACATTATGGACATACCACATGTTATACAGTATTAATGTTAAATTAAAAATAGAGATTATAACAGTAGTACAAGGATAATTATAACAATCAAAAAATATTTATAACAATCAAGAATAATAATAATAGTAATGACTATGTATATGAAAGTAAACATATTTGTCTTTTATGAATGTCAGTCCTATTGCTAGTTGGGAATTTTCTCGTTATGTTCTTGCAGCTTGTGAGTTATTCACATCGAGCAGAGACATAAGATGATAGAATGGGGTGAAAGAGATATAGAAGAGGTAGCTAGGCTAGAGGAAGAGAAATAGAATGGTAAAATTCGAAGCTATGATGGAGAGGAGAAAGAAAGAGATGAGAGGGGCACTACAATGGTGGCCATAGTGTCCCTAATATGTAAGTTTTGAGTTCCCTCTTGAATGTTGAGTGGTTCTGGATAAGACGTAGATCACGGGGGATCGCGTTTCATAGTCGTATGGCTGAGATGGAGAATAACACGGAGAAAGACTTTGTGTTATGTAAAGGTACAACCAAGATACTAGACATATCTGATCTGGTATAGCGGTTGTGGAATGATGATAGGGGTTTAATGTGAGAAGATAAGTATTGGGGGCACCAGTGACTAAGAAATCGATGAAGTAAGCACATCATGGTGAGATCGTGTACCTTATGTGGACGTATCCAACCTAGCTGGGTGTATCAAGGACTGATATGATCATACAACCATATATTGCACACGTATCTAAAGCAAGCATTCATCACTAGCTCGAGGCATCTCAAATTTTCACTATTTGTGCCGTGTTGAATTACATCACAGTAGTAAAGATTAGGCAAGACTAGTGTTTGGACTAATTTTTGTTTAACATGGGTTGGAAATATTTTTCTAAATTTTTGGATTGCATGTAGGGAGGAGAGTGATTTCCGGCCAGCTGTGACTGTTTGTTCTTCCCAGTTTAGGTGTTCATCCAAGATTATTCCAAGGTCTTTTACTGTTTTTTGGTATGGTAGTTGGGTACCACTGAGCAGTATTTGAGGGACTGTTTTGCAAAAGTACCGGCTGATTAACTTTGGATGAGATATAAGAATGACCTGGGATTTCTTGGGGTTTAGTTTCGGACCTAGGTTCTGTGCCCATCGAGAAACAGAGCAAAGATCTGTGTTCATACTCGCTACTGCGTCAGCAATGTTCTTGGGGCTTGCACTTATGTACAGCTAGATGTTGTCGGCATATAGGTGGTAGTTGCAGGAGTGAATCACTGAAGAAATATCATTAATGTACAGTGAGAAGAGTAATGGACCGAGGACAGAGCCTTGGGGAACTCCAGAGCGCACGTTTTTCCATGATGACTTCTCCGACCCACAAATGACTTGTTGACTTCTGTTTTTGAGGTGTCTGTCGAACCAGTGTATTGCACTGTTTGAGAAATTCAGGTGTTTCATTTTAATTGGTAATATATCAAAGTCAACTGTATCAAAAGCCTTGCTAAAGTCAAGCAGTGTTAGGGTGGTAGCTTCACGTCTGTCCATAGCATGTTTAAAGTCATCAGTTACTTTGATTAATGCAGTTGCTGTACTATGGTGCTTACAGAAGCCTGACTGATATTTATCATGGGTGTTATGAGTTTTGAGGTAATCCGTCAGCTGTTCATGGGCGATGTATTCTAGGGCTTTAGATATTGCAGGTAGTATGCTGATCGGCCTGTAGTCACCTGGCGACTTTGGGTTGTCAGTCTTGGGTATAGGTTGAATTAAACTTTGCTTCCACTCAGTAGGATATGTACTACTGACAAGTGACAGGTTGAAGATGTCTGTGATAACTGGAATAATATTGTCTACAACGTTCTTAATCGTGCCAATGCTCACTCCATCATTTCCTATTGCCTCGGAAGAGATTGTCATAATTGCCTTGTGTACTGTACCTGTAGTGACATGTTTTAGGAAAAACTTGTCTCTCAAGAGACTGATATCTTGGGGCTGGTAATTTGTCACTGCATGACAGTTTACAGCTGTTGAGAAGAAGTCGTTTAATTCTTCTGCAGACACTTGATAAACAGCATCAGATCTTTGCTTCCCTATACAAAAACTGCGCAGCTTTTTCGACAGTGCAGCAGGTTTCGATGTGCCGCATACAACAGAGCGGGCATGTCTGATTTTGGTATTCCTCACGCTTTGCTTGGTTCTGTTTCGGAGTTTCCTGTAAGCTTCATACGCCTTGGGAGTTGGGTTACACTTGAAGGCCCTATGCGCAGCATCACGTTTATTCATTAACTGGCGTAATTCAGTGGTGAGCCACAGAGCGGGAGCTCTCTTTACCTTGACGAGCATGTTTGTCATAAAGTGCAATAATTTTGCGACATAATTCCCGAATTTTTCCGTCTAAAGTCGGTTCATTGCTTATATCATGCCAAGGGATGTCTGAGCAATCCTTTTGAAGAGCATCGTGGTTAACATTTTTTAGGTTTCTGCAGGTTACTAGGTGAGATTTTTCTTTGGTAGTATGCATTGAGTAATTTAAGAATATCATGTCATGAGCAGAGAGTCCTGGAGCAGATGTCTGATTGGCGCGAATTATTTTATCTGGTCACTTTGTTGCTATTATATCTATGAGTGTATAGCTGTAAGTATTTATTGAAATAAATTAAGTATTTCAATTGAATGGGAGTTTCCTTACTGATTTGCATATGTGGGGAGGCAGTTTCAGAAGTTCTGTCCCATCACAGGTGAGAATGCGAAAGCAACTAAATGAATATTCTTGAGATAAATCACCTCCTAAATCAGGTCCAATATGTATTTCGCAAATGTTTGTCACAGGTTAAAGCAGTGTTTTATCTGTCTTAAAGGGATCTGAACAATATACACATGCCACATTCATTGATCTAACAAAGGTCTTTGCACAATATCACACTATCACTGTAAACATTATTAAACAGTGCAGGACTACAGACAGGAGGCTGGCATTATAAAATCATACTCGTCCAATAGGAAGCAAATGGTCACAACTAATTCAAACAAAAAGTCAGGCTTTTTGAACATACTAAGAGCGGTGCCTCAGGGGTCAGTGCTCAGACCATTTTTGTAAATTGTTTATGTTGATGACCTGCTAACTTCAGATTATACAACATTTATTACTTCAATGGCAAAAACACTATCGAAGAAATGAATGAGGAACTAAAACCAGGAACTTTGTGTGTGGAGACCTTCGCTAGCGACACCACCACTGGCCAGGCCACTTGCAAGGTTGGCAGCATAAGCCGTATGCACTGCCACCAATTTGTGTCCTCCTGTGGGAAGAGCCTCTGCAGGCAGACCAGAGTGTTAAAAAGGTGCAGATCGGCCAGCTAGCAGGCACTCAAGGTTAATGTGGCAAGCTAATCAGTTGCTATTACTTGGACTTTTGTGACCTCCACTTGAGCAGATTGGATTTCAGTTGCTTCATTGAACACTTTGCTCGTATTGAGGTCTGCCCTGTATCTGGATGCTGCAGCTAATAAAGTTAAGTAATATCAAACTGTTGCTTATTAAATGTTGTTCATCTCACCCCCCTTTTGCATTTGAGTGCCATCTCACCTTCATCACTTACTCCTGGAATGTGACAACACTTGGAACATTCCCTGAGTTGACTTACAAAAATCCATAACAAAATTTTCTGCGTGCAGTGAGGTCTCTTTTTAACAAATTACCAAGTGGAATTTTAATAAGTTCAGAAAGATTATACAATCCTGGCTGAAAGAAAAAGCTTTCTATACTTTTGCTGAATTTGTAAATAGTGATCTGCTTTTGATTTCATTATAATCAAATTGGTGCACCCTTATTGTCTATTAGTTTAATTGTTAATAAACAGCTTCCATCCTTATTATTCTTAAGACTATGTGCAGAATAGCTCTGTATAAGTAGTGTAACTAAATTTAGCCTAGTGTAATTATCATATTGCATATTGTGTAATACAACCTGTATATCAAAATGGATAACATGTACGTGTTCAGTTATGAATGGTGCGTTATGCATCTTGATAGCTGTCTTATGGTGT
Organism: Schistocerca americana; assembly: GCF_021461395.2. NCBI lineage: Eukaryota > Metazoa > Arthropoda > Insecta > Orthoptera > Acrididae > Schistocerca > Schistocerca americana. Next base: position 119,611,683 of record NC_060127.1, read on the forward strand.
AATGAATAAATGAAAAAAAGTAATCCTTGGCAGTTAATTTGAAGTTGTTTCTGTCCATTATTATTTTTGTGGATTTGATGCAAGACTGGCATATGCCTTTACTGCCCAATTTTTCTTTTGTGATAATTACATTCTCTAGCATGTAAATACATGGAAGTGGCAGTACTTTACTTTTTCCAAAATAGTTACCTGCATGATGATCTTTGTTCTACTCTTGCCATTACTCTAATCTTTTTCTGTAATCAAAATGACTTCAGAATTGCTCCACTATTTCCCTAAAATACTATATCATATTTCAATACCAAATGGGCATAACCAAAATATATGGTTCTGAAATTATTATATCAGCAGTGTTGCAGAAGACAGATTGCTACTTACCATAAAGAAGACACATCAAGTTCCAGACAGGCACAATTAAAAGTCACTTACATAAAGCTTTGGCCACAGCCATCATCAGTAGAAGAGACACACACAGAATTCACACGCACAAGTAAGCACATCTCATGCACACACGACTGCCAACTCCAGCATCTCTGCAACTGTCACATGGGATGCAAGCAGCAATCTGGAGGGGGCAGGGAAGGGGAAGGGATAGTAGTGTACGGGTGGGCAGAGAGGTGAACACTATTCGGTGGAGGCACTGCCAACGGGTGCAACATCAGTAAGTTATGGGGTAGGGCGGTGGGGAAAAAAGGAGTGGAGTGGGGAAAGAAAGGTGGACATGTTGGCAGAGGGCTGCAAATCGACAGTGTGGGAGATGACTATGAGGAGGGGATAACAGGGCAGAGGGGCTGGAAACCATTGGGTGGGTGGTGTGGGGACTGTGTGTTACCATAGATTGAGGCTGGGATAATTATGGGAGCAGAGGATGTGTTGTAAGGATAACTCAGATCTACACAGTTCAGAAAAGATGGTGGTGGAGGGAAGGATCCAGATGGCTCAGGTAGTCTTGCAGCTATTGAAATCAAGTATGTCATGTTCAGCTGTATGTTGTGTCACAGGTCAGTCTACTTTGCTCTTGGCTGTAGTTTGGCAGTGGCCATTCATCCTGGTGGACAGCTGGTTACTTATGTAAAAAAAAGCTGTGAAATGACTGCAGCAGAGCTGGTAAATGACAATGCTGCTTTCACTGGTGGCCTGGCCCTGATGGGGTAGTATAATACTTGTGACAGGACTGGAATAGGAAGTGCTGGGTGGGTGGACTGGGCAGGTTTTGCACCTGGGTCTTCCACAGGGATATGATCCATGTGGCAAGGGGTTGGGATTTGGAGTGGCATAGGGGTGGAGGTTGGGTGGATGATGGAACACCAGTTTAGGAGGTGTCTCAGGTACTATGTCCCTCGTTTCAGGGCACGATGATAGGTAACCAAAGCCATAGGTAACCAAAGCCCTGGTGAAGTATGTGATTCAGTTGTTCCAGTGCGGGGTGGTACTGGGTGATGAAGGGGACACTCCTTTGTGGCTGGTTCTCGGGGTTGGTGGGAGGATTGGGAGTGTGAGGGGAAATGGCATGGCAGATCTGTTTGTGGACTAGGTGTGGGGGATAGTGCCTGTCTGTGAAGTCCTTGGTGAGACCGTCAGTATACTGAGCAAGGGAGGTTTTGCCATTGTAGATATGCTGTCCTCAAGTGGCCACTGGGAGAGATTTTTTGGTATGAAGGTGATGACAGCTGTCAAAATGCAGGTACTGTTGGTGATTGGTAGATTTAATGTAGACAGCGGTGTGGATGGAGCTGTCAGAGAGGAGGTGGTCAACATCCAGGAAGGTGGCACACTGGATTGAGGAGGACCACATGAAGTGGATGGGAGAGAAGGTGTTGAGGTTGTTAAGGAGTGCAGGTAGGGTGTCTTGGTTCTGAGTCCAGACCATGAAGATATCATTAATGAACCTGAACCAGGTTAGGGGTTTTGGTGTTTTGGGAAGTTAGGAAGGTGCTGCTTGCACCCTTCGTGATAGTTGCAATCTGGCCTGAGATGCTGGATAGTGATTTTTAATTGTGCCTGTCTGCAACTTGACGTATCTTCTTTGCGGTAAGTAGTAATCTGTCTTTTTCCTTCACTGTTAATATTCCTACCTGGAGTTTACGTCATTTGACATTGTTACATGATATTTGTATTATGAAACATGCTTTGCTCTGTTTTTCATATTACATATTCTACATATGTATCCGATTTTATTTCTGTTGCATCCCTATACTAAGAAATTTTGTACCCTGTGTTTCTCCAATTGTTTCATCATTTATTTGAAGATGAGGATGCAGTACTATGCAGAAATGAAGAGCCTTGCACATTATAGACAGGCATGAAGAGTTCCATCAAGCCAGTCTTCCAACAACAACAATTACAACAACAACAAGTTTCTTACACGGACGCTGTAGTACATCTGCTTACTGGGTGTTCCACGTACAGCATGTGGGGAAGCCTGTTGCTAACAGTGAACTTATCAACTGAGATATCCAACCACAGTTCTTGACCTGCCATAACATACTCGCTTCTACTAGTAGTTCTCTCACACTTTATAAACCTCACAGAAGCGTTCCTCCCTACCTACATGCCTAAAAGGCCAGTCAGTAAGTGCCTTGTTTGCAAACAGATAAAGTTCCACATTCAAATACTGGTCTGGCACACAGCTTTAATGCAATAAAAACATCCACGAGACAGGAAAAATTCATTCTGAACAAGCACTTATTTAAAATGATCAGCTGCATTCATAGGATGGACACATGGCAGAGTAATTATCCCTGTGGACACTGCTCAAAAAGATGTGGTGGTTCACAATCTCTCAAGCACTCTTTATTATTTAATTTGAAACATTTAATAATGCTCTGTTAGCACCAGATGTAGACATTAATGGCCATAAATTAAATGAAACTGTGTGTAATTTCTTGTGAGTCCAGTCGAATAACAAGTTAAAATGTCATAAAACTAGAATCACTGATAATCTCAATGTAACAATTCATTGGCAAACTGTACGAATAAAATAGTACACATCCTGAGTCATAGTTTCTGCACGTAAGTTTTAAGACATTGTAGACAGATGCAATGCATGCCGCAGTAAAGCAGGTGAGCTGGAGAGATGAATACTGTGAGCAGAGTGCACAGTGCAGAGGGCTGGCCTGTATTGTCTCCCGATATCTGCGACATGGCCAGCTGTAATAAGCTGGTGGCCCAGCCCATTGACAGTATGGGTCAGCCACTCTCACCCGGGTGTGATGGGCTGAAACTTGGCTAGCTGTAGTACTGATAAGACAAACAAAGGTCACAGTTTAATCTCATATTAACAGTAACAATGTTAGAAATTAATCACTAGTTTCAGCAGACACAGTTACGAATGGTAGTTACCAATGGCTTTACTGAAGGAATCGTCGAACATTTGTGTCCAGTGGTTTAGGAAAACAACTTGGGTTACATGGGGTGGTACACAAACAACTGGCCCTCAGTAGTAGACAGCTCATTGTCATGTGCCACTTGTCGTCTGTTGTTTTGAAGCTGTTGTGGCTACATTGTGCATTGTTAGTGTTTCTTTATTTTATGTTTATCTATTTGTTGTTGTATCCGCTCTTGGCAGGCAACAATTCGTGTGTAACTGGCGAGCAGTCTGTACTTGGGGCCAGCTTTTTTTTTTTTTTTGTCCCCCTGTTTAATGTCATCTTTGTGAAACCTTTTTACAATATAGTTATTGTCACTGCATTTGAAAGTACCACACTGGTAGACGAGTCAACTTATTCAAGTTTCCAACTTATATTTAGTAAGTATAATACATTGTTTTGTATTAACAACCTTAACAATTCATACTGAAAAAACACCTATCATTCAAATATCAAGAAATAATAAACATCTTCATGATAGCAAATATTTAACGTAGTAAAATTACAGGTGTTCTATTGGAGCAACTGTCAGTGTTAATCACTGAGAGATAAAAGCTCGAATGGTAAACGAATGAGTAAGAACGATTTTGAATGCTCATCGGGGGAAAGATGTAACCCCATCTGGATATTTGTTAACTGTAATATAATAAGCATAGTCCATATACTATTTTAAATTATCACTCTTCATTTATTGCAACAAATAAACACATTTCTGGGAGCAACCAACGCAGACCATCTGCCTTAACTATGGCTAAAAGCATGCTGCTTGGTGGGCACTGCTGCTGAAGTATAAATGACATCTAACAATCCGCATATTACATAGTTCTGTTTAAGTAGTTAAATAATTGGTATTTTAATTAAAAGTTATAAATCTCAGACAATTTGAACATAGGATGCATTACTATAAATATGGTGACAGGTTTTATATAAGCAAAATTTAGACAGCAAAACATTTTAAAATAAAAATTAAAAAAAAAAATTTGGTAAACAATTAGGACATATAAAAGTTCCTGTACATTTTAACTGCACAGTTGTTTTTCCTGCTAACATTCTCCCTGTCTCTTTGATACAATTTCAACAAATTATTACAGCCAAAATTTTGCAAACATTTTTTTTAGTATCTTTAAGTTAAGTCTTACATAGAATAACGATAATTTGAAGTTTAATGGCATAGTATTCTCTATAATTATAGTTTCAGACAGATAATATATTGAAATTAGAGAATGACAATGATTTACAGTAACTGTAAAAGTTTACATAATTATGAATTCCATCTTGGGTTCTATACCAAAGTTAGTGCATTGGATTGTATACAGCTCTGTATTATTACAACGTAGATGAGCATGTTCATTCTACTACACCGTTGAATTTAAGATGAGCAAACACAATAATTAATCTTTCTGCAGGATATTAAATACCAGTATTTGTAATTAATCAGTTCTAGAGGAAGGAAACAGGGTGGTGGGGAAAGGGGATATCAAATCTGAATGACTATAATTATACTGTGCAACATCACAATTTATGGGGAAAAGAAGGAAGTGTTTGTATGAACTGAAAAGGAAATCTATAAAATGATATACTACAAGGATGATTTGAAAAGTTCTCGGAATCACCACGAGAGGTCAGTGCTAGGGCAACAAGTTGTTCACATGATATTCATTGGACAGTTGCCTGTAAACACGTGCCACTTCAGTGCTCTTGAAAGAGAGCTGTGGCAGTGATGTGGCTCTGTTGTTGTTCCCGCGTAGTGATTTGCGAAGACCGGGGGGGGGGATTGAGATTTGAGCAGTGATTAATTACTTCATAAAGAAAAGTATGAAAGTAAAGGACATTCATGCCAATTTCCAGAATACACTGGGTACTCTGCTCCTTCAGATTCAACTGTTGCCAAGTGGACAAATGAATTGAAATTCGGTCAGGAGAGTTTGGATGATTACCGGCGCAGCTGTTGGCCAAGATGTGTTACTACTACAGAAATCATTGCAAAAGTGCACAAAATGGTCATGGAGGATCGCCAAGTGAAAGTGCATGAAATTGCTCATGCTTGCCAGATGTCATCTGAAAGGATATATTACATTTTAACTGAAGAATTAGAAATGAAAAAATTATCTGCAAGATGTGTGCTGCCACTCGTGAGGTGTGCCCGCACACACGTGCCATTGTCATGGCAAAATTACACGAACTGAGGTATGAATTGTTGCCACACCCACCTCTGTCAGACTTCCATCTCTTCCCAATACTGAAAATTTTTCTTGGTGGACGAAGAGTTACTTCAAACGAAGAATTGATAGCTGGAGTTGACAACTATTTTGCAGGCCTGGAGGAACCTCATTTTTGAGATGGGATCAAGGCCCTAGAACATCGTTGGACCAAGCGTGTTAATCTGCAAGGAGAATACATTGAAAAATAAAAAAAAGTTTCAGTGATGTAAGTACTTCTTTTCTATTCTGTTCCAAGAACTTTTCAAACCACCCTCATGTGTTGCACACAATCCAGATCTAAACATACTGTAATTAGCTTTCTGAATTATACAAATTAAGGAATTCAAGCTACATAATACTAATTTATATTTGAAATGATAACATGCTGTAATAATCCGTGGGGTTGCATCACTAAAAACAGGAATGTTGCTTACAAAAGGCATGGCAAGTTTCATTTGTAAAAGAGGCAAAAAGAGTGTCACGATTTGGGAATGTGGAAATTACTGTTGGTGAAGGCGAATGAACTCTTGCTTTGTAAATGATTTCAATATTTCACTACCAAATACTTAGTAAATTCATAACAGTTAACAATCAACAATCTCTTAGCAAATATTGAAGAGGTAACCAATCTATCTCAAAATAATAGCTTAGTTTATATTACCACAGGAAGATTTTTGTAGAGACTACATTCCTTTGATGCTACCAGTGGATCATCTTTCAACTGATATTGAGTGTATCAAAGCAAAATCTGAAATACTTAACTCTGTTTTCAAAAGTTCTTTACAAAGAGAAATCCAGGAGAAATGCCACAATTTAATCCTCATACTACTGAAAAGAAATTGAAGAAATGTATGATGTGATAAAAGAAATTATTCAGATAATCAAGGGAGATGAAAATGTAAGTCATGGGGGACTGGAATTCCATAGTAGGAAAAGGAAGAGAAGGGAAAGTAGTAGGTGAATATGGACTGGGGGTAAGGAATGAAAGAGGAAGCTGCCTGGTAGAATTTTGCACAGAGCATAACTTAATCATAGCTAACACATGATTTAAGAAACATGAAAGAGGCCTGGAGGCACTGGAAGGTTTCAGGCAGATTATATAACGGTAAGACAAAAATTTAGGAACCAGGTTTTAAATTGTAAGACATTTCCAGGGGGCAGATGTGGACTCTGACCACAATTTATTGGTTATGAACTGTAGATTAAAACTGAAGAACCTGCAAAGAGATAGGAATTTAAGAAGGTGGGACATGGGTAAACTGAAAGAATCAGAGGCTGTAGAGAGTTTCAGAGAGAGCATTAGGGAACTATTGACAAGAATAGGTGAAAGACATACATTAAGGAGGAGAATGGGCAGCTTTGAGAGATGAAATAGTGAAGGCAGCAGAGGATCAAGTAGGTAAAAAGACAGGGGGTAGTAGAAATCTATGGGTAACCGAAGAAATATTAAATTTAATTGATGAAAGGAGAAAATATAAAAATGCAGTAAATGAAGGAGGTGAAAAGGAATACAAATGTCTTAAAAAATAAGATTGATAGGAAGTGCAAAATGACTAAGCAGGGATGGCTAGAGGACAAATGTAAGGACGTAGAAGCATGTACCACTAGGGGTAAGATAGATACTGCTTACAGGAAAAATAAAGAGAACCACCTGTATGAATATCTAGAGCTCAGATGGAAAACCAGTCCTAAGCAAAGAAGGGAAAGCAGAAACATGGAAGGAGTATATAGAGGGTCTATATAAGGGCGATGTACTTGAGGGCAATGTTATAGAAATGGAAGAGGACGTAAGTGAAGATGAAATGGGAGATGTGATACTGCGTGAAGAATTTGACAGAGCACTGAAAGATCTAAGTCGAAACAAGACCCCAGGAGCAGACAACATTCCATTGGAACTACTGATAGCCTTGGGAGAGCCAGCCATGACAAAACTCTACCACCTGGTCAGCAAGATGTATGAGACAGGTAAAATACCCTCAGACTTCAAGAAGAATATAATAATTCCAATCCTAAAGAAAGCATGTGCTGAAAGGTGTGAAAATTACCAAATATCGGTCTAATAAGCCACAGTTGCAAAATACTAACAGGAAATCTTTACAGACAAATGGAAAAAACTGGTAGAAGCCAACCTTGGGGAAGATCAGTTTTGATTCCGTAGAAATCTTGGAATATGCAAAGCAATACTGGCCCTAAGACATATATTAGAAGATAGGATTAGGAAACGCAAACCTACGTTTATAGCATTTGTAGAGTTAGAGAAAGCTTTTTGACAACATTGATTGGAATATTCTCTTTCAAATTCTGAAGATGGCTGGGGTAAAATAGAGGGAACGAAAGGCTATTTACAATTTGTACAGAAACCAGATAGTGGTTATAAGAGTCACGGGGCACAAAAGGGAAGCAGTGGTTGAGAAGGGCATGAGGCAGGGTTGTAGCCTATCTCCGATGTTATTCAATCTGTATATTGAGCAAGCAGTAAAGGAAACAAAGGAGAAGTTTGGAGTAGGAATTAAAATCCATGAAGAAGAAATAAAAACTGTGATGTTTGCCAACTACATTGAAATATGGAAGTGGAAGAGCACAATATGGAAGTGGAAGAGCAGCTGAACGAAATGGACAGAGTCTTGAAAAGAGGATATAAGATGAACATCAACTAAAGTGAAACAAGGATAATGGAACATAGTTGAATTAAATCGGGTGATGCCGAGGAATTAGATTAGGAAATGAAACACTTAAAGAAGTAGATGAGTTTTGCTATTTGCAAAGCAAAATAACTGATGACTCTTGGAGTAGGGAAGATATGACATGTAGATGTGACTATGGCAAGGAAAGTGTTTCTGAAGAAGAGAAATTTGCTAACATTGAGTATAGATTTAAATGCAAGGAAATCTTTTCTGAAAGTATTTGTGTGGAGCGTAGCCATGTACGGAAGTGGAACATGGACGATAAATAGTTTGGACAAGAAGAGAATAGAAGCTTTTGAAATGTGGTGCTACAGAAGAATGCTGAAGATTAGATGGGTAGATCACATAACAAATGAGGAGGTAGTGAATAGAACTGGGGAGAAGAGGCGCAACTTGACTAGATGTAGGGATCAGTTAGTGCGGCACATTCTGAGGCGCCAAGGGATCATCAGTTTAGTACCGAAGGGAAGCGTGGAGGGTAAGAGTCATAGAGGAAGACCAAGAGATGAATACACTAAGCAGATTCAGAAGGATGCAGCTTGCAGCAGTTATTCATAGATGAAGAAGCTTGCACAGGGATAGAGTAGCATGAAGAGCTGCATCAAACCACTCTCTGGACTGAAGACCACAACAAACTACTGGAAAGATGTATGACATCAGTATTAGTGTGAGTGGTGCTGAGAAATGGCTGCAATCTTTAAAATTGAACAAAGCTCCAGGCCCTGAAGTAATCCTATCAGATTCTGTACTGAATTTGCAGCTGAATTAGCACCTCTTCTAACTATAATCTATCATAGATATCTTGATAAGGAAACTGTGCCCAGTTGTTGGAAGAAAGCACAGCTCACACTTCTCTACAAGAAGGGTAGTAGACATGATCCACAAAGCTACCACCCAATATTCTTGACATTGATCAGTTATAGAATCTTAGAGCATATTCTGTGCTCAACATAATGAGGTATCTTGAACAGAACGATGTCCTCCATGACAACCAGCATGGATTCTGAAAACATCGCTCGTATGAAACTCAGCTCATACCTTTCTCAAACGACACAGTGAAAGCTTTGGAACAAGGCATTCAGGCAGATGTAGTATTTCTTGATTTCCAAAAAGCATATGACTCAGTAGCACACCTACACTTACTGTCAAAAGTTCAATTGTATAGGGTATCGAGAGAAATTTGTGACTGGATTGAGGACTGTTTGTTAGGGAGGACATAGCATTTTATCATAAGTGGAGAGTCATCAGATGTAGAAGTAATTTCTGGTGCACCCCAGGGAAATGTATTGGGACCCTGGCTGTTCATGTTGTATGTTAATGACCTTGCGGACAGTATTAATAGTTACTTTAGATTGTTTGCAAATGGTGCATTTATCTGTAATGAAGTACTGTCTGAAATAGGTTGCATAAATATTCAGTCATATCTGGATAAGACTTCAAAGTGGTGCAAAGATTGGCAACTTGCTTTAAATGTTCAGAAATATGAAATTGTGCACATCACAAAACAAAAAAACGTAGTATTCTATGACTATAATATCAATGAGTCACAGCTGGGGAATTGCCCAACTCATACAAATATCTGGGTGTAACACTTTCTAAGGATATGAAATGGAATGATCACATAGTCTCAGTTGTGGGTAAAGCAGGAGGCAGACTTCGGTTTATTGATAGAATACTGGAGAAGTGCAATCAATCTACAATGGAGACTGCTTACAAATCACTCATGCACAGCCAGTTCTAGAATACTGCTGAAGTGCATGGGACCTGTACCAAATAGGTCTAAAAGAGGTGCTAAATGTGTACAGAGAAGGGCAGCATGAATGGTCACAGGTTTGTTTTATCCATGGGAGAAGGTAAAAAACTGAACTGAAAGAATCTTGAGAAAGTCTAATCCTGAGAAAGTCTATAAACAAAATTTCAAGAACAAGTTTTAAATGATTACTCTACAAATATACTACAACCCCCTATGTATTGCTCAGAGAGATCGTGAGGGTAAGATTAGAATAAGTACTGCTTGCAAAGAGCCATTCAAACAATCATTCTTCCTGCACTTCATACATGGATGGAACAGGAGGAAGCCCCAATAACTGGTACAGTGGGACGTGCCCTCGGACAAGACATAGCAGAAAATATGCCCACAGCACACAACTTTTTCTAAAGATGGTGGCTAGATGGGATACTGTGTCACTTGGCAAAGTGTGAAAGGACCCTATGCCTATGCCTCAGTAAAGGCAAAGTCCACTATGAACTGCCACTCAAAGCTAACGGAACCAGGCTCTTTATCAGATTTGAGGAGAAGTCAACCTTCCACATCCAGCTAGGAGGAATATGTTCAAGTGATTCAGGATACATTCACTCAGAAACTTCAGAAATCACAGAATGATTTAACCCGACATGCAGCCTAAACTGTTCTGATGTATTAGTTATGTTTTTATCCATGGAAACCACATTAGTGCCAAGAATTATCACCAGAAGACTTTGGTCATCATTTGGGATATGGTTAGTGCTGTATCTGCAGTAGCAGAGACAAAATGCGAAGGATATTCCTCAGAGTGTCTTTACTAGAAAAAACAAATAAACAAAACATTGCTTATGTCGACAAAGCAGTTGCAGCAAATTATAATTTAAGCAAGACATAAAGTATGGCTCCCACATCAGATCTTATAACTGAAGAATAACAAAATAAAATTTTTTCCTCACAAGTCTCTCACTCGAGAAAGTACACCAAAGAAAAGATGAAAACAAAACTACAAGAGAGTGGACTGCATAGCATTACCATAAAGCGGTTCAGGGAGGCCAGACCTCCGTTACACAACACTCTTGAGTCACAGTCTGAAGCTACCACTCCTGAAGATCCAGGACTACCAGCAGACAAGGTAAGTGCAGGACTACCAGCAGACAAGGTAGGTGGATGTTGCAACTGGAATGGTAGATCCCTACAAGCCCAGATGGTGTGGCAAACTGCTTTCTGCCAGTTGGTGCACTGGCTTATAAGGCTGGTTGACAGTTGGATCTTCTGGAACTATTTTCGATCACGTGAGTGGTGTAGGAAAATAGTCCGCATGTTGACTGTTACCTCTGGCACTGCTGCTGACCGGTGCTTGGGTAGTGGACCCCGATGGCCATTGCCTGAGGCTGTGTTTTTGTCTCCAGCAGTGGCCTCTGTCATACCATAAATGTCTGCTTTGCTTTTACTCACTGTGATGAAGGCATCCTGCATCTCTGTTATGTCAAGCAGGTTGCTGACAGGACAGATGCCGCAGTTAGATGATGCTGGTATAGTATAAAGCAGTGGCGGCTACATATGGGGGTGCCTGCCTGCCTGCCCCCCCCCCCCTCCCCCCCCCCCCCCCCTTGTGGGGCCATCTGCATTGCAACCTGTGCCACGCTATTCGTTTGTTTCTTTCATCAGTCATCTCAAATGAATCAAGTTATTGACTAGGTGTACTTTCCTATGTAGCCCACGTTTCCGCGTCATCATATTTTATACATTTCTGTCTGGCACATAGATAGCTAACAGGTACCTAAGAGAAAAGTCGCGGTCATTCTAGTGATCTCAATACATTATTCGGTCTGGCATCTGTTCGAGAAAAGTCACAATTATTCTACTGTTTTCTTGTACAGAGAACCTTCGGTAAGTAACATTATAAATACGGACTATTTGGCGAATAGGAAGCTAGTTCACGTTCAGAAGCAGAAATGTTAAGACTGAAGAAAGAATAAGTAAAAAGTCCTAGTTGTAGCAAGTGCAAGTGTGAAGATTAGTCAAGGGTGAGAGTGATCAGTTGATTGTGAAGTATTTACTGATTGTAATTCGTAGTAATTTCCCAGTAAAAAAGTTGTTACAAAATTCATAACAATATTTTTACTAATAACGTAACAATAGTTATGATAAAAGTAAAGGTAGCTCAAGTTACCTTTAGCGCCCCCTCCTTGAGATTTTTCTGTATTTGCCACTGGTATGAAGACTGGTCTTATATTTTTGATAGTATCCTGTGGACAGATGAAGCTGTGCTTTACGTTATGGGGTTTGTGAATCAGCACAACTGTTACTGGGGAATAAAGGATCCGGGGATGGTTGTTAAAAAAAAGCCAGCATCACCCAAAGGTCACAATGTGCTGGTGCATGACAACTATGAAAGTTGTGGGTCTTTATCTTGGGAAATAATGAATGGCAAATGGTATGTTGATATGCTTAAAGACTGCCCATCTCATCAATGTCGATATGCAGCAGGATTTTGGAACATATAATGTGTTCAAACATTATGAATTACCTCAAATGGCAAGTTGATACACAGTCAACATGGATTTAGAAAACATTATTCTTGTCAAACACAAATAGCTCATTACTCACATGGGTTGTGTGTGCTATTGACAAGGGATTTCAAATTGATTCCATATTTCTAGATTTTCAGAAGGCTTTCAACAATGTACCTCACAAGTGGCTTGTAATCAAATTGCATGCTTATGGAATAAGGTCTGAGTTATGTGACTGGATTCATGATTTCCTGTCAGAGAGGTCACAGTTTGTAGTAATCCACAGAAAGTCATCAAGTCAAACAGAAGTCATTTTTGGTAATGTTGTAGGCCATCAGCTGTTCCTTATCTATATAAACAATTTAGAAGACAATCTGAGCATCCATTTTAGATTGTTTGCAGATGATACTGTTGTTTATCATCCTGTAAAGACATAATAAGATCAAAACATACTGCAAAAGATTTAGAAAACATATTGTATGGTGTCAGAATTAGAGATTGACCCTAAATAATGATAAGTCTGAGGTCATCCACATGAGTGCTAAAAGGAATCCATTAAACTTTGGCTACTCAATAAATTGATCACATCTAAAGGCTGTATATTTTAATAAATACAATAGGAATTAGAATTATGAACAGCTTAAATTGGAAAGCACACACAGAAAATGTTGTACAGAAAGAAAACCAAAGATTGTGTTTTATTAGCAGAACACTTTGAAGATGCAACAAATCTACTAAAGAGACTGGCTACACTATGGTTGTTCGTCCTCTTTTGCAGTGCTGCTGCGCAGTGTGAGATCCTTATCAGATAGGATTAACAGAGTACATGAGAAAGTTCAAAGAAGGGCAGCATTTTGTGTGTTATTGAGAAATAGGGGAGAGAGTGTCACAGACACAATACAGGATTTGGGGTGGACATCATTAAACCAAAGATGTTTCTCGTTGTGATGGGATCTTATCACGAAATTTCAGCCACCAACTTTCTCCTCCGAATGTGAAAATATCTTGTTGATGCCAACCTACGAAGGGAGAAGTGATGATAATAATAATAAAAAAAGAGAAATCAGAGCTTGCACAGAAAGGTATAGGTATTCGTTTATTCTGTGCATTTTCAAGACTGGAATAGTAGAGAATTATTGCGAAGGTGGTTCGATGAACCCTCTGCCAGGCACTTAAGTGTAATTTTCAGTGTAGCTGTGTACATGTAGATTATGTTCGTGCTACTGTATCCACATGGGACTATTATTACAGTGATATAATCTCTACATAAGATGCCCCCCCCCCCCCTCTCACTTTGCAATGGCTGTTTGTGCATGGCTAAAGCCATACTTTCCAGGATCCTGCCCCCACACCACAGGACGTTTCAGTTCTAAAGTTACTAACTGAAACTTACAAACATCATCACAATTGGTTCTCCACAACAAAGTATTAGATAATAGAATTATAAATATTGTCTATGCTTGAGAAGAAATTTTGTTTCCTGATTGTCATTAGTTTCTTTAAGTGCACATATTAATTCCTTGGCAGAAGATGGTGTAAAACATTAAAAACAAACTTTCTTTTCCCCACTGCTAAAAGACGAGAAAAAAAAAACAAACAAGAATGACAAAGTTATCAAAATGCATAGACAAGTTACTTCACAAATGAGAACAAAACTAACATCAGACTTTAATGCTGGGCAGAATACAAGTTGTCTGAACACACAGTGCACTGTATACTCGTCAATGGACCTCCACAGCCAACAACCTATGAGTGAGCCAATGTTAACATGATGACATCAGCAACTATGAATGAAATGGGCACATGACCATCAGCACTGGATGTTGGTGCAGTGGCTGAATGTCGCATGGTGTGATGAATCCTGATACCTTCTTCATTATGCTGCTGGAAGGGTGCAGCTCCACCATCTTCCAGGGGAACATCTCCTTGACACCTCTACTGCGGGGGCAGAGACAGCTGGCAGCAGCTCCAATTATGCTCTAGCGAACATTCACGTGGGCTTACATGGCTTCTGTGAAAAGTGTGCAAGGAACCATGATGGCCAAGGAGGATTGTACACTGCTTGCAGTTCATGTATGTTCTTTCACATGATCATATTTCCTGATGGCAGTGGCATTTTTTTAACACGACAGTGTGCCATATAATATGACCAGGAGTGTCATGGAGGGTTTGAGGTACACAGTGGTCATTTCCAGTTGATGTGCTAGTCCCCCAACTCTCCAGACCTGAACCCGACTGGAAAGAAATCTGGGATGTAATTGAACATGGTGTCAGAGCTCATTGCTCCCCTCCCCAGAATTTAAGGCAATTTGGTGACTTGTTTTTTGTAGATGTGGTACAGCTCTCTCCAGCAACCTACCAGGGCCTCGTTGCTTCCATGCCACAATGCATCGCCTCTGTTATCCGTGCCGAAGGTGGACGTACCGGATATAGGTGGTCATTATGTTCTGGTGGATCAATGTAGTAGCGGTAATGTAAGTCTATGTACTTTATGTGACTTTACAGCAGTGACAGGTGTGTCAGTTAATATGATAGGATCTAAAACCTGTCCTATCACATAGTATACAGGTTGTCATATATGTTATTGACCCTATCAATGTCATACAGAGCAAACATTGAACTGACAGGTCTAAGAGTCTACATTACATGTCTTTTGTAATTTCCAAGATCATTTTTATATATCTGTGACATGCATTCATATATGTAAACTACAATTTTTTGTCCATTAGTATATGAAGGACAAATATACAAAATGTATAAAATGAAAACTAATCTAACGTATCATGTCAAACTGGACAATTTTACATGCACGACAGAGGACTCCAAAATTTCACAGCATTTTAACCAAATAATTTTGGTTTGGAGTCTTATGTCCTGCTTGTAATATGGTCCAATTTGACATGATACGCAAGATTATTTTGCAATTTTATACATTTTATATATTCTTCCTTCATGTACTAATAGTGAAAAAATTTCAATTTACATATATGACTACATGTTGCAGATTATATATATATATATATATATATATATATATATATATATATATGATCTTAGAAATAACAAAAGGCAGGTAATGTAGACTCTTTGACTGTCAGTTCCCTGTTTACTTTATATGACAGTTATGTTACTTATCAAGAACTGTCACTAAGATTTGACAAGGTCAGTAACATATGTGACAACCTGCACACTATGTAATATGGTAATATGACAGTGTTCAGATCCTGTCGTATTAACCAACATCCAGGGTTACTGCTATAGAACTGCATTATGTAAGTAGAGTTGTATTATCACCAGATGCCACTGATACTGGGTTATAAACTTGAAAACCGGTTTTGACAAATAAACATTTTTAGGGCAGCTCATGCTGTAGAGAATATGTCATTTAATGCAAACAATGTTTTAATGTAGCACATCAATTACTGGCATGTAATCATCAATGGCTCTTTCTTAAACTGTATTTGAAAGTCCAATGGTGTAGCTATCTCCGCCTACTAGTGGCATTTGGAAAGTTTGCTCATCTCTTCTCATGTAGAATTTAATTTGCGTGCAGTATTTGTATACCTGTGGGACTTCTTGTTACCTTACTTACAGAAGCATCCTTAAAAACAGTCCTATCATATTAATGTAACAACTGCCTATGATCAATGTCACTGTAAAATAACCACTCTCAGGTGGCAAGATGCAGTACTAGCAGTGGAGGACACGTAATGAGTGTTGAAGGATGCAGTAAACAATGCACCCATTATCAGAATGTGGAAATGAAGCAGTTTATTGTCGGTTTCCAGGCCAAGGTTGGAAGCACTTCTGAAGTGGCTGAGTTTGTAAACAGCTCGCATAACACTGTGGTTGATGCATACCACACACAGCAAAATGGCACTATCCAAAACTGGTGCAAGGCAGACAGATGACAGAAGATGGCTGCGGAGATGGGTATGAACGAATTGCATGCAACTGTTGACCAATTGACTGTCCAGATGAAATGAGGGACTAGCAACAGTGTCTCCTGAATGACAGTTCAATGAACATTACTAATATGGACCTCTGAAACAGGGGTCTGGTTCATACACCCACATTAACTGCTGTTCATTGGTGACAATGCAAATACCACAACTGGATGTCCACTGCGTGACCTTTTCAGTTGAATCATTTTGTACACTTCATTGGACAGATGGCTGTTGGCATGTACGGCCCTGCAACAATTGTCACACGGGTTCAGGCCAGAGGAGGAAACATTATGGTCTGGAGAATGTTTTTGTGGCATTCTCTACATGATATTTTCATTGTGGGAGATACAATGGTTCAACACAAGTATGCATCTATCCTTGGGGACAACGTCCTCCCCTACATCCAGTTTGTTTTTTCTTCGCCAGAATGGTACCTACCAGCAGGACAATGCAACATGTCATACGGTTTGGAGTGTACGTGCGTAGTTCGAAGAGCACCAGGCCAAGTTCACGGTACTACCCCGGTCACCAAACTCCCCAGATTTTTACCGAATTGAGAATCTGTGGGATCACCTCAATCGGGCAGGTTCTCACCACAAATCCTCGACTAAGAAACCTAGTGAACTGTCCGTGGCACTGAAGTTGGCACAGCTCCACATCCCTGTCGGTACCTTCCAGACTATCGCTGACATTCTTACTGCACGTCTATACTGAAAGTAGAGGTTGTTCAGGCTTCTAACCGGTGGGCACATTAATGTGACTGGACCATACAGTACACTTCAGTGTGAAAGAATGAGGGATATGCCACAAGTTCATTGGAATGAAATTATGATACACCTGCATGAAATTTTATTCAGATTAAATCCTAGAATCAGAGCCCAGCATGAGATTTCACAGTCTGTGTATGATAACTGGGACAGTCAATTCACAGAGGTGTAGGTTAGACGAGATACATGAAGCAACATCATCAGTTCCCACTACATTTCTTCTTCTTCTTTCTTTCTTTGGATTTCCTACATGAGTTTTGACAATATTGGTGACAGTTGATGACCAGGTGTACTTCCTGACTCCCCATCAAGGCAGAATCTGTATACTCAATCTGTCTGCAT
This sequence comes from Schistocerca americana, assembly GCF_021461395.2. Lineage (NCBI taxonomy): Eukaryota > Metazoa > Arthropoda > Insecta > Orthoptera > Acrididae > Schistocerca > Schistocerca americana. The sequence goes on from NC_060127.1 coordinate 119,629,249, forward strand.
CTACAGTAAATCTCATGTTCAAGCATGAGAATATTTTTTTAAATTTTAGAAAAAAAGCCTTTAATTATCAGCTTTACATCATGATATACAAGTTAAATAAAACAGCTGTTGGTTAAAATGTGTTTACTTAAGTACTTAGCGGCTATTGGTTCTCCCAAATGTTTTATTTTTAAGTTTGCATAGTGTGTATTTTAGATGGGACAGGGTACCAGTCAAGTATTCACCTAGTTGGATGTAGGAAACTGCCTAGAAACCACATACAGGCTGGCTAGCTTACCAGGCCTCGACAAAAAGTTAAGCAGTGAGGAGGGGAGGAAGAAATGAAACTTGGCAGTATGAGCCCACTTATCAGTATGAAATTGCACTTAGATTCATGCATTGATTCCGTTGGGAAGGGGGTCATAAACCTGTATCTTTTCCTGAGTCAAGCTGGCCCACAATTGTCTTAACTGTCCTACAGTATCCAGAGTAACGGCACTGAGACAGATCTGACATCCGAGCTGGTCCACACATTCTATTGGGACAGATCTGAGAATCTCACTGGTCACAGGAGTATCTCAACATAACGCCTACAGTTCACAGACATGAAGCGTCTCTACGTGAACACTGCCATGTCGAAACATTACACCAAGATACTGCCCCGTGTGAGGTAACATATGAGAATGCCGGACATCTGTGATGAACTGTCGTGCCATCAGAGTTCCGTTAATGCCTATCAGTCACGATCTGTAGTCATATACTATGGCTCCCCACACCGTGACACCTGGAGTAATGGCACTGTACCTCTTCAAAACATTGAAAGAATGAGACCTCTCCCAAGGCCACCAACATACTCACCATTAACGGTCATCCAGGAGCACAGAATGGCATTTCATGACTGAACACAATGGGAAGTCATTCAGAAGCAACCCATACTTGCAGGTCATGATGCCACTCCTAAAAAAACCATTTGTTTTGTGTTAACAGCAGCCTATGCTTGGAACAGTAATTCCATCTTATGGCTACTGCTATTGTCTGGCCAACGATGTGAGATGACATAGAATGTGCAGAGATTTCATTAGACTGCGTTCGCTTCGGCACCGACAACGGTCGTCACACACTGCGTCACGGATCACCCAATAACATCAGCTGAAGTGTGGTCATAGCGCGTCTGATCTCCTCCATTAGTTTTTGGCAGGGTCAAGCAGGTTAGGTTAGAATCTATCCTACGTATGAACTAGGTTAGATTTTAACCTCTTCGGGTGGGGTGAATACCACGACGCCTCCTGTGTTTGGATACGAGTACCACACAACGGATTCTGCTATTAAAGAGATGCCGAATGCCTGCAATGAGCTTTCCTGTTTCTTAAAGAACATAGCGAGAACTGTACACACTGTTCTCAGTTATCAGAATAACCAGACAAGTTGTACAAATATATCAGATGACGAGAGTAACGTTCTGTTACATACTAGACACAATTCGTGGTGACGTTGAAAAGCAAGATATATACACCCTGTTTCGCTGTATTTATTTACAGTTGTGCTGACATGTCAGTTAACCTTCGGTGACTGTCATTTAGCACACGAGTGAAAGACAAGCATAAAGTGTAGCATAAGATATTCTGTAAACCTAAAGCACTTAAAAGTGGAAATACATACTGTATGCCACATTTTCAAACCTCTTCATATCAACAGCATCACTACCCTACAGGCATAAAATGCCCGTAAGCAGTAATAATAATTTGTAGACAACTAATGACACACTACCACAAAAACGATACAGTACATTAGCTATAAGCATATAAGATACATCACACTCTTCACTTGAACAAATTATTTTTTGAGGTTATAATTTATGTCTAAAATGTCCTATAAAGATTTTGCTGTTTGAGGTTTTGAACAAACCTGTGATTTCAGTCCACAGATTCCAAAATATATCCCAATAAAAATATTTTCCTCAGGATGCCACAAACTCACTCTTTTTGGACTAAACTTAACACTTCCTTGCACTCCATATTTCGTGTGCGAGAACATCGGTCGATTTGACTGAAGAAAACAAACTGATTCGAATTTCACCGACTGTCACCTGAAGTCTGTACATTCAGAAGACAGGATCGGCTATAGAGTGACCACCTATGTAGTGGCGTACTGATTTGAAAAGGTCAGCCATCTCTGGCCCTGTCGGTCATCGGCAGAATCCACCAATAGCAGAGCCACAGTTACCACAGCCTTAATCGTACTCCAGTGGCAGTCGCAGATGTGAAGGGGTTATGATGTGTTCCGTGCAAATTATGGCGATCTTCCCTTGTGGTGCTAAGACGTTTTCGACTGGAACCATGATGGTGAACATACCTCCCCTCATGTTCCAAAGCAGTCCAACATTGGGCCACAGTCTCTCACAAGTCAGCTAAACGGAGACCAACAATGGGAGCCCTTTCGAACACTGTCAGGTGCTGACAACACTGAGTTACGCAAGCACGCGGCATCCTTCACAGTAATCACTCGATGTCTGATGCTATTCGTGTCCCTTATATATCCTACCGGGTCTGGTAAGAACACCACTCTACATAAACTACACTAATGCAGTCTGGTAGACATTATAACTGTTATAGAAAATTAGAACTCTCATTACTGACATACCCACCGATGGTGTGTGTCTTCTGGATGCTTCATTTTCTTTGTCAGGTAGTGTAGATTAGATTACGCTACTTTCCAAACATCTATTCTAACTTGTCCAGTCTGTCATATTTCAATATCAGTTTCCATTCCACAATTGTTTGTAGTGGATCTATAACAAATCCTCTGCACCTCGAAAAAGATGTACTTTTTTCAGAAATATTGACACTGGAGGAAAGAGGGGCGGGGTTTAAAGGTCTTTAAACCTGTCAAAGATATAGTCATTTGAAACAAAGCACAAGCTGAGATTGAAGAAAGACATCTAAGGAAATTGGCCTGGTCCTTACCAGTGGAAAAACACCAACATTAGCCTTGATCGGTTTAGGGAACTCAAGTCTTTTGTCTCAACCACCATACTACTGTGTTTAGTGGTTGAGACTGATGAATGGCTTAGATTTTGCTGCTGGGTGTATTCAATGTAAAATATATATTTTTTGCATAATTTAATATTATGATGTACTGCTGTGATAATTTTGCCACAAAAACGATCCTTTTATAAAAGAAAGCACTTCAATGAATGTGCACATGTGAAGTGAAAGGAAATGATGAACGAGTTTAAATATTTAAAGCATTTAATATAAGCTTTCTTTACAAGAAATAAAATTGGTGACTTTAATACCAAACGGAGTTGATTCAGTTATTGCCAAATATGGACTACATGAAAGATACAGCAGAGGTGAAAGACTGGTTCAATTTGTAGAATGCATGAAAACACCTATTATACACTGATTGGGCAAAAAGCACAATACCAAAAGAAGTTGTGCAACATAAACAAAAGTTGATAGACGTGTTTCTAAATCTGAAAGATGATGTCTATCCAAATTTAGACAACTGTGAAGATGCAAATCACGTTTGTCTTAAATACATGCTGTAACAGTCGTGAGCATTAGTTATCTTTGAGATTGGATGTGGTCTGTTGATGTTCATCAAGAATGCCTTTAACCCTAGGATGCCCAAGGCTTTTTTTCTAACTTGGTCACCTAAGGGGGGGTGGTCGGCATACCCACAGGTATTAAATAAGTTTACTGGCAAAAAAATTACAACTTTCAAAATAGTTTATGTATTTTAACTAAGACATTGGTTTATAAATGCTGTTAATTGTTATAAATATTGGATTGAGTGAATAAAAAATGGACATATTACAATACAAAATACAGATGTGTTCATATACAATAGACTACTCTGAGTCCTCAACTTCAAGGCAAGAGATACACTTCACAATTTTTTCTGAATGTGTATTACACACATGTTTATGACACTGTCCACAATACTGTTTGGGTTTACTTAGATTGTTGTACTTCTGCTTCTTTATTTTAGGTTCTCTTACACAAACATGGCACCAACGTTTCCCTGCAGGAGGCTGACATGCTTCTGTTGTCACTTCTTTGATTTTCTTTTGTCGAATAGTGTCCATTGATTGAACAATTTGGTTAGATAACCCTCTTGCATTGGCACTTCTTTCTTCTACCTTGCGGAAGATAAAGTTTCCGTTTGTTGTGTTTCCATCCTATGTGCTACCAGACGTTTGACGACAGCTGCTGAACCCCATTCTTCTTTTGACAAATTGTGAACATTACCTGCATAGGGTTCCATATTCAAGACGTTTTTATCAACTGCATCGGACATCATGTGTATAAGGATGCCATACTTGCCCAGTTTATCCTTCATAAATACTTCGAAGGGGCAGCACCCTCTAAACAAGCTGATCATCTTATCAATGGTGAGGTGGACCCCTGGTTTATACAGTAGTGGAAACCTATCATTCACTTTGTTGAAAACATCACGGATTGCTGTGAACTTGTCTGCTTCCCTTCTTAGCTGGGCGGTACTTTTGTCATCAAACCTTATGATTGCAATAAGTTCCTTGAAACGTACTCTTGCCATAATACCCTTGTAAACTGGCTGACCCATTAGGTCTGACCAAAGATCGTGTACACTGACAGAATTGTCCTTATTTGCCCCCATAAGTATCAGGATTCCTATAAAGGCATACAATTCTCTCTCATTAGTCAAAGTAACATTTCGCCTAACTATCTCTTCATTTGAATGTTTTACTATAACATCCATGATGTCAGGTGTAAGAAGTAACTTCAAGGCTTCTCCAGGTGAATGGCAAACACCAGCTGGAGTTACTCCTGCGTGCTGTCTTACTATATTAGCAACAGACCTCCGAGGAATTCTAGGCTGTGTGGTTATGTACCTTCTCCAGACTTGCCATAATAAGATCCTGATGGTCACTGCCTGAAGCTGCACTATCTTCATCTTCTCTAACATCCACATCACTTTCCCGATCTGAATCACACTCCATAACACCATCCTCATATTCACTTTCACTCTCCGAGTCAGAATTTTCATCTAAAATTTTATTCAGAACTCTTTCTAAAGATGAGTCACGTATTCTTTTAGTCATTTCTAAGTCTGGGTGTGAACAGTAGGGAACTGCACTAACTCACTGCAAGTTTACAAGATAAATAACAGCTGACTGACATCAACAATCACTTCCTCTGAAAGTAAACAGATTGTTGTGAATATCAAGAATACCACCAACAAGAAACTAACTTGCATTGTTGTAGAGATGAGAAATATGAAAATATGAAATCATCCTACTAAGGAAATTTTCTATTGCATGGAGCCTAAGCGGGAGGGGGGGGGGGGGGGGGGGGGGGGGGCGCATTGGGACCCATAATAAGTTTATTTATTTTTTCTTTCAAAGCAGGAATTTTCTATAAAATATATTAACACGTTTATAAAATAGACAACAAACAATAACTCAAAGGAATATGTAGTATGAAAGTTACTTGGGCAAAAGCAGGGGGGCATAAAAACGTGTCCAGAACCCCCTTTGCATTAACAAGAAATTCATCTGCTTCCATGAAAAGGTGTTTCCATAGCACTTCTAAGCAACATCAGTATGTGCTGGAATGTCCTGTTTGCTCAGATGGCAGGCTGGAGCCCATCATACCATCAGTGAGTTCAAACCGGCCCTAGTCCAAATTGTCCCAATTTGATAGTGATTCTGTGTAAGCTTGGCAGAGTACACGTTTGGTGTTGATGTCCGAGATCACCTCTTTTCAACTGATCCCACACCTATTTGATTGGGTGCATGTCTGGAGAACAAGCAGGCTGTTACATTTTGGTGATCGTACTATTCTGAAGGAACACGTTCATGAGAACAGCATGATGAGTATGTGAGTTGTTATCTGTCAAGATGAAATTATCACAAAAAATGTTGATACAATCTCACTATTGGCTGCAGAGATATTGTCAGGATTGCGAAACAATAAGACTGCCCTCAGGAACCTTGAGAGGTGGAATGACATTCTGGGGTGGCATTACATGAGAACACCATACACCTCTCAAGGTTTTTGAGGGCAGTCTTATTGTTCCGTAATACTGGGACAATATTCTGCAGCCAATAGTGAGATTGTATCAACAACATTTTTGTGATAATTTCATCTTGACAGATAACAACTCACATACTCATCATGCTGTTCTCATGAACGTGTTCCTTCAGAATAGTCCGATCCCAGAATGGAACAGCCTGCTTGTATGGTGTTTTCTCATGTAATGTCACCCCAGAAATATCATTCCACAACCACCTTGTTGCACTTGTGGAATAGTGTTACAGGCATTCGATACCACCGGATTGTCTGCTGTTATCAGGTGTACAAACAGATCCAAGTTTCATCCATAAACAACAACCGACACCAACCCTGGGGCATTCCCCATTACTTCTTGCCCACCTGTAATGCAGTCCATGGTGTTGTGGTGTATGACATGGTGCTTACCGTGGTAATTGGGAATGGAGATTCACATCATGCAATTGTCTACTAACAGTTTCATGCGATACATGACACTCTGTAGTCTCTTCAAATGCTGAATTCGTTTCTGAAGCACTCAGCCCACAGTTTCGTTGACTCACATGTCACAGATATCTATCACCCTGTGCACCTGTTGAACATGGACCAGCATATGTGATGTAAATCCTCAACACTGCCTGGTAATTGAAACTGACTCAATGTCTGCACCAAATCACTTCGACTCTGGTACATACACAGAGCAACTTCCTTTGTCGACAACCCTTCTGCACTTAATGTGATGATGTGGACCCCCATCACTGGTTGCAACTGTCCTTTGTAGTATGATGAACGTTCACTCTATTGTGCCACATACGTCTCTAATGCACTCCTTCTGGCGCTTTACTTTGAACTGAAATGCTGCAATCCATTTGACTGTGGCATTCTACCCATTGGTAGCACTCATGGTAACTGTGTGTATGTTTACAAACAATATATATCTAAAAACAAAGATGATGTGACTTACCAAATGAAAGTGCTGGCAGGTCGACAGACACACAAACAAACACAAACATACACACAAAATTCAAGCTTTCGCAACAAACTGTTGGCCTCATCAGGAAAGAGGGAAGGAGAGGGAAAGACGAAAGGAAGGATGTGGGTTTTAAGGGAGAGGGTAAGGAGTCATTCCAATCCCGGGAGCGGAAAGACTTACCTTAGGGGGAAAAAAGGACGGGTATACACTCACACACACACAGATATCCATCCATCAGGTGGATGGATATGTGTGTGTGTGCGCGCGAGTGTATACCCGTCCTTTTTTCCCCCTAAGGTAAGTCTTTCCGTTCCCGGGATTGGAATGACTCCTTAAAACCCACATCCTTTCGTCTTTCCCTCTCCTTCCCTCTTTCCTGATGAGGCAACAGTTTGTTGCGAAAGCTTGAATTTTGTGTGTATGTTTGTGTTTGTTTGTGTGTCTGTCGACCTGCCAGCACTTTCATTTGGTAAGTCACATCATCATTGTTTTTAGATATATATTTCCTACGTGGAATGTTTCCCTCTATTATAACCATGTTTACAAACAATGTTAGGGATGAGCTTCCGATTAGTACAGGAAGTTCCAGTAGTAACACATCTACACGACAAATTAGGATGATGCAAAACTTTTGATGATGTGGGTATACAGCATTTATCTGAAATATTTTCAAGTTCTCTGCATGGTGGAACATTACCAAAAGATTGGAATAAACACAAAGTAATCCTCGTACTTAAGACTGATACTTGATGTCACTCAACCAACTGAGCAAGCTAGACTCCGCATATGATTTAGCAAAACTGACAATAGTTTCACTCTTCATGAAACAATTAGTAGAACAAATCAATTCTATCTACCTCTCTGCCTTGCCATTAAAGGTTTTTAAAACAGCATTTGATTCAATCACACAGCTGTGTTTCAGGCTCTAACAAAACAAGGAGTAGAACACGATTATATTAAAATCTTATATATCATATACAAAACCTCAACAGCATTTATGACTGCTGTTGAAGAAACCAATGGATTTTTGGAAAGGGTGTAAAACAAGGTTATTTTCCAAAATTATTTTTGTAGTCCTGGAAGAAACAATGTCTAAACTGAATTGGAAAACAAAGGGAATGAAAGCAGTGGGAAAGAGCTTAAATACCTAAATTTTTGCTGCTGATGATGATCTATTTTAGGGTATCTATTTCATATACATTAAAAAAATGTGGCATTTTAAAAAGTTTGAAAAAGCTCTGGGACAATTAAGGATAAAATGAGACAAATTGTACAGACAAAATTTAATGTATATAGAAGTTTACCTTTGAATCATGCACTCAAATGACCCCAAATCATATCTTACAATTTTTCTGTTGCACTGCTACTGTACTTTTCACTTATACATGGTTTATCAAGAAGTGCCTTTTCGTTTGAATATTCTTGTGACATTTCTTTGTCTTAATGTGCTTAAAACAACAACACAGTAAGTAAACAAAGTTTGCAGAGCAAGTAGTACACGTGCCACTTCCTAGCGTATATAGACGCACAATCTGTAGTAAATTGCAAATCAAACATCTGGTAGCATGAAATACTTTAGCCAAGTGGAATCACAAAAAAACGTGACATCTGAGTGCCCCCCCCCCCCCCCCCCCCAAAAAAAAAGCTTTCAAGACAATGGAATACTTTGCGGGAAGAATGTGACAAATGGACATCCTAATTTTTATATATATGGGAAGCTGGTCTAAAATGAATGGCCACTATAGGGACATGTGTGTGTTGGAAGGACATATCTGCAAAGGATCTATGTCTATGTGGGTCAACTTGTAAAGATGAAATATTCTGACATATTAAATTGGACTGGCAAGCTTGCAAATGATACTCTTCAGTTTTTGAGTCAAAGATGTCAGCTAAGCTCAAGAAAACAGTTTATAATCAATCTGCATTACTGTAATTACTTATGGCTGTGAGGGAGGGGCATTAAACAAGCTTGTTGTTAATAAACACATAGGAACTCAAAGAGGAATGGAAAGATCAGTGTTGGGCTACACAGAGAAAGACAGAACAAAAGTAGTGGATATCAGATACACAATAAAGGTCAGTGACATAATGAAAAGAATAAATATACAGAAACGACAGTGGGCTGGTCTTGTTGCTCAAAGAAAAGGGGGCAAATGGTCAAAACACTGCTATATTGGAGTTTATGTTACCAAAAAAGACCAAGGAGAGGACCAGTGGACAGACAGGCAGCTACATTCAGTTGGCATCGGGAAGCTCAAGATCGACAGAAATGGAAGAATCTGCTGGGATCCCATGTTGCATGCTGTCTCATACACCACACCATCAAGCAATTGGACTGGATAATGATAATGGCAATAGATCACTGAGCAGTATAATATGCAAATCCTGCTTGCATATTTAGCCCCAGCTACACATCTCATGATAAAAATGGGAATATAAATTCTTGATAATATTTTAAAGGCAGAATTAGAGTACTGGTATTGGTTGGCAAACACTGATCTAACCTCGTATAGATATTAATTTAAAATGTAGACTCTCAATTTGATCTGTGAAGACAATTTACTTAAAAATATACAAGAAAAAGTTAATTTTAGAGTTGCCAGAAAGTATCACATTAAAAAATAACAACAAACCAGCACAGAGTTCTATAGAGAGAAATTTGTTTTACTGCTACAGGATCTTATGAGCAGGAAAATATTCATGTTGGTTAAGACTCTGGGTGAAAACTAAACCTCTGTGCAGTTTCTCCTGAGTTCTGCATCCAGAAACCATATTAAACCAGCAGACACATTTAATTGAAGTTCTTGTTGTTCACAGTTGAACATCAAGAGAGGATATACTGTGACACTAGTTCAATTCTCCTTAATTATGAACTGGCATCCATCTGGCGAGCACTCTGTTAGCCTCTTTATTACAGAAATCTCTCATTTTTATTTTCATCATTAAGTATGGTAAAATGTATGTCCTGCAATTAGAAGGAGAGACTTTTAATGCAAAGTATTTATTTTTCATAATACACAGCTTTATTATACCAGATCTGTAATATTACGAGTGATTATTGTTGCTACTTCATTATCAGTTACACACGTCTAGATCCTGAAAGTACAAAGAAAATATATAAAAATATGTAATGTCTCAATACAAATCTCTTTCAGTTTTATTAAAGAAAGTCCAAAACTTCACAATTGGCAATAAATAATTACTGAAGATGAAAGGATTTTAAAGCATTGAACACACTCAGGTATAAAGAAATTAAATTTGTGAAATCATATACTTTGATTAGAAGTTACACAATAAATTATCACAAGACATAAGGCTCTTGTGTTGCATTTCTTATTCTCTCAATGAGTTAAATGTATAGTCAACAAAGAAACTTCATTATTGTCATATTGATCCAACATTAGTGTAGAATGGTACATTACTTACAATTTCAAAGAAATATGTGGCATACTGCTTGATGCACCACATAATCATTGTGGTGGTTCTTTAAATGATGCGTCCTACTGGCTTGAAGTTTTTGAAGCTGGTTTTTTATGATCATAGGGTGAACAAAGCAATGGTTGAGTACATAAATTCTTGCAATCTTTATGGGATATACAATTCACATCTTAACCATGCAAGCACTGGAAACTGCAATACAGCAAGTAGTACAGGAACTCCTTGTGACTGTAGCTGCTGTCAATAGTAGTTGGATGTGACATGGGACAAGCAGTAAAACTGCAGAAGTGCAGGTACAAACGTGGCATACTAGATGTCTGTTATTTGAGAATGATTTGGGATGTAATGCTGCTGAATGTCAGCGCAGGATCTGGTATATGAAGTGGCAATACTGTAAACAAACTCGTGTGGTATGGGAAAGGCAGATCCATATCAACTACTGTCTGGATGACTTTGGAAGTGGGAGACAAAGATTGAGCAAGTTCACTTAAAGGGATTTTTGGGCTGAATCTCCAACTGACTGCGAGGTCATTAGAGATGCAGTTAACATGAGAGCCATGTCGGTACAGCATCCATTGCTGGGAGCTTTCTGACACAGTGTTGAGATTGTGTTATAATGCCTGTACACTCTTAGATTTCTACCAAACTTGGGTTTGGTACATATGCAATGTCTGATCATTTCCATAGAATTTTGCAGTGCATTTGTTACGTACGTGTGTGTGTGTGTGTGTGTGTGTGTGTGTGTGTGTGTGTGTGTGTGTGTGTGTACTTGGAGGGGGGGCTTTGATTTTTTGAGGTATAACAGAGAAAAAGGTGTATTTGAAACCTAATGGCATTTTCCTTATATTTAAATGTTAGCTACTCAGAACAAAACTGAATGAAGCCATTTGTTGATTGAAACTTCCTGGCAGATTAAAACTGTGCCAGACTGAGACTCGAACTCGGGACCTTTGCCTTTCGCGGGCAAGTGCTCTACCATCCCCCAGGCTGTGGCTAAGCCATGTCTCCGCAATATCCTTTCTTCCAGGAGTGCTAGTTCTGCAAGGTATGCAGAAGAGCTTCTCTGAAGTTTGGAAGGTAGGAGATGAGGTACTGGCGGAATTAAAGCTGTGAGGACGGGTCATGAGTCGGGCTTGGGTAGCTCAGTTGGTAGAGCACTTGCCTGCGAAAGGCAAAGGTCCCGAGTTCGAGTCTCGGTCCAGCATACAGTTTTAATCTGCCAGGAAGTTTCATATCAGCACATACTCCACTGCAGAGTGAAAATTTCATTCTGGAAACATCTGTTTATTGTTTGCAAAGTCACAGAAGTTACTGCTTTGATTCAGTAGTTGTTTGACTGTGAGTGAAGCCAAACAATGATGCCTTTAGAGTTGCAGGAGCAGTATCTACACCAATGAAATGCTGCAACATGTGGGCCAAAAATTTACAATCTGACTAACAATTAGTGCACTGCCTGATGAATTTTTTCATGTTGGACTGACCGATATTCACACAATGGCCACAGAAAACCTCATATATTACAAACTATGTGCAAGGTGACTACCACAATTGTTTACTGATTAGCACAAAGATTAAAGAATTTCAAATGGATGAGCATTTCTGGTGCACTATCAACAAGATGGATATTGCTTGTATTCCCACATTATCACGGATGATGAGAGACAGATATGCAGAATCAGTTTGGAGATGAAGGGCACTGTAAGATGCTGTTAACAGGTTCAAATCCCAAGCAGAGAATTTATGTCTAGAAGGGTTGAAGAGGCTGCTGCTACATTAAGAAATGTGTTGAGAAGTGAGTGGTAATTACATGTAATAGGGAAGTAAGTTTGTAAGAAGGTAAAACTGCCAATAAAAGATTTTTTTTTCTAATTAATATGTATATTTTTAAAGCACAGCCATTACTTATCGAATAGGCCTCATATTTCCTATGTTGACAATTCAATTTTTCTGCACCAAACTGAGGGCCAATATTGTTATCTTTGGTCAAGTGCCGTGAGTGATGGCCTTATTGCCCAGATTCCACCCAGCACCATGAGAAGCATTAAGAGAATGTACATTACTCACAAGTGTCGCACAGGTGTCAATAAATGGAGTATGCTTAAAAGACCAACGCCAGCAATCAAACCCACACAAATTGCAAACAATATCTCACAGTCTGGATGTGCAATGCTGACAGCAAACAAGATTATGACTGCTGTCCTTCACACCTCATGTGTTTTTAATATAAGCTGGAGAACAAATTTGCCAACTTGACTGAATGATGGAATATATATCTTCTAAGAAACATTTTTTCCCCCATCAGAATGGCAAAAGATACACGATTGCTCACAGGCTATGGAATGTAGCAGCATACACAGTAAAATGAAATTTACTCTCACATAACATTTTGTCTCCATCTGCTGGTACTGCAGTGGCTTGTAATGAGTCTGGCTTTGTTCACTTGTGTAGAACACGCCATTCACTGAATCATCTGATGCACTACAGTCCAAGAAAGTGATCAGCTGTCACGGACCGCTATGAATACATCTTGTACAAGAACAACGCCCTGCTACATTATGTCAACACATATTTCATCATCATCTACCATGCTCACCATAGGCACCTGAACCTAACCCATGTATCCCAAATACAGCAACAGAACTAAAACAGTGTCAATGTGCTTTATGTGGATCAACAAAAAGAGATTCATCCACTTCAGGGCTGTTGCAGTAACCAGAAATATGGTGAATGGAGACAGATAATTATTGTGCATTCATTATAGACTAGTAATAAATATTTTAATATTTTTCATGTTTTTTTTTTTAAAGTTGCAGATATTATGCTAGCACATCACACACTGAAAATACAAATATGTTTCTCTTGAAATCACAAGAACTTATGTATATAATGTAGTACAATCTATTTCTATCACACATTCTGCAAATGAATAATTTTGTTCTAGTTTAAGTAGCTATTACAAAGACACATTACCATATTTTTGTTTACATAGTGGTACAATCAGTACAGATGTTCATAAATTACACATTTACTAAAAAACACAATAATGACATTGTTCTAGCACTGAAACATATTTTGATACCTCTGTTTGAAATAGTATACTTGCATTTTTACATCACAATGTTCATTAAGCACTTTCTGGTAACCAAGATTTTTAGTTTTATGTAATTTCAAATGATGGTTGTTATATATAAACACAATGCTAATCACATTACAATAGTGTAATGAATAAGAAAGACGTTACTCACTAAATTACATTTTAGCAGTCTGGCAAAAACTGAGATTTGAGTTCCTGTCAAAGAACTTTCATACAGATGTATCTATTTAGAACACGGGAACATCAAGTGTGAGAAGTAGAGAGCGGCATGTACTTCCTCTTTAACTGTCATCATTATCAAAATGCTGATGAAAATGGTTATGATCATTTTAAGAAATTATACATTTAAGAAAAACCACTGAACTTTGCAAACAGGCCAATTATGCAACTTGAACTTGTCGTAACACTACAATGAGTTTGTTCATAGCTTCAAGCTGCCCTCAGATTAACAAATATTTTACAGGAACATCAATAAAGTTTTATTTGTCTGGAAGATTTCTCACTAACAATGCTGTTACTACTGGAATGGAAATTATGTTGTCCAGCCCAGCACTCAATTGTATAATTTTAATGTTACCAGTGGGATGTCTACTGCAAATATTACGGGACCTTTCAATAATAGAAGAAAGAGAATGGAAATGAGGCTCAACAAACAATCACGTGTGTAAAAAAAGTACTGGAGCCAATAACCTGTGTGAAATAGGTTGGCTAGTTACATGTTAACCAAAGTATTCCTACAGAAAGGCTTACTTCCATTGAAGTTCTGTGGATTTCTTCATTAAAAAAAAAAAAATACCAATGCTTGTAGAAATTTAATAAAATAATCTGTAATATTTGTACGAATTACATCCTCTACAATTGTCTGAAAAAGTTACGATGCCATTTCAAAGTTGCTGGGAGCACATCATTGAGACCACAAACTGCTCCCATCGTCTTCTCTATTTTTTTTCTATCTAGCGCTATTATTACTCAACACAACTCTCTCTTCTTTCTCTTGAATTTCTGCATTGTGCAGAAAAATGTGTACTTGTCAGTAAATAATATGGCTGGAGGTACATCAGTCTTTTGTGTTTAACCTGCTCTGTGTTGAAAAGCAACACAGCAGTGTTGAAATAACAGTGGTAGCTGCACTGAGAAGCAACTGTAAATAGCTGCACTACTGTTATTCATAAATATCAATACAATTTACGTAGTGACAATGGAAATTCCCCAGCAATGATACTTGCAGCATGGCAGGTACAACATTTTTGGGGTCAAAAGACTAGTATCGAATAACAATATATACATAACTATCTGGCATGGGTTGGGAAAAAAAAAAAAAACACAGAGAAAGCAGAAATTACAAAAAGAGATATCTGAGCTCACTTTGGAAGGTGAAAATGAGACACAAAAGATGATTAATTTATAAGCAGTGTGAATGTTGCTACTTCTCTCTCACACAGGAGTGATAAGAGAAAAAGAAAAAGGGGGGGGGGGGGGGAGAGAACACTTAAGTACATCTGGAAAGAGTATTCAAGTGAGGAAATGGAGAAGCTCACTCACAGAAAACACAAGAGCAAATTTATGAGGTGTACAATGTTTCTATGAACCTGTGCAGTCACTGTAGCTCCACGCATTTGGTTTGCTTCCTTTATGCACAACATAATACCTTTGGCACTCGTCACAGCATAAGCAGTCTCTTATTTCAACATGTTCCACTCACACAAGACCAGTCCTACACATTACCAGTGCCATCGCCCTTCCTATAGAGTGCACAAAGTTTTCGCAACACAAGTTCTAATATAAATCTTTGAGTGAAAGTAAGAATAATGATATACCACAACTATAGGGAATCTGGGTACTTGTAATGCAATACATGACTTTCTGTGGATAGAGAAACTGGTTGTTTTTTGTAGCCCAAAGTAAGGCAACAAAACAGGTGAGCAATGTTTATTGTCTTTCTCTTGTGCCTTTACTGACCATAGGAGATGTGTGTATTGTATAACAGTCTTTTCTTCTTTTCCATTTGCCTCCACAACTCTATAAGAAGCATTAGTTTCAAAAGTTCAAAGATTTATACTTTTCCTTCTGTTTGTAAGCACTCTTCTGAAGATGCTGCATCATACATCTGCTTGCTCTGTGTTGTGAAACAACAAATGCAGAAGTTTCTCCGATAATTACTACTTGGGGTCAGTGTTACTTATACCCATGCAAATCTCTGTAAATCTATTGTAAGCAGGACCTCACAAAATTAGTATCTACTGGTATTACTGTGACTATGGCTACAGCTACTAGTTTTAGAAAACACACACAATATCAGAGAGGAGTAAATTGTTTATAATCAGTTCCCTGTATCTTGAAGTACACACTGACTAATCATTATTTCATTATTTAAGAAATAGGACTGGTCAAACATTCTACACACAAGAAAAAGACACTGCACCATAAAGTGAAACTATATGCTAACAAATATGCCCACACGAACATTTTCTGGTATGCAAACAATTATGGCATTAAATATGCCACCATTGTCAAATACACTACAGATCTGAGTAATGCTTACAAGAAGCCATGTTATATGATTCCGAGAAGCATGGCGTCCAAACTTGAAAGTACCCTCGGCACTGCATATCACAGCTGATCACTGCTTGCTGTCACTACCGTCAGATTCAGGCTTGGCTCCTCGGGATAATTCAGCAATCAGCTTGTCTATCATCTCACCGTCTACTAGTCCGATAAATTTGTCCACCACTATTCCATTTCTGATGGCAATTACTGCTGGTACAGCCTTCACCTGGAATGATCAAGTTTACAGTGATTACAACCACCACAAAAATTGAACCATCAAACTGGTAAATTACACAGTAACTGGTGAAAATGACAAGACAGACAAAAGAATGATACACATCAAATGCAGTGCAAATGCCCTACACTGGGAAAGCGAGGGGAAAGGTGTGTCCTGTCCTTTTTGAAAGGCTAACTGTTAGCACTATGTATAAGACCAAAGAGCACCCAATAGAGTTGCAATACACACAAAGTGAGCATTCGGATGCACAGAACAAATTTTTTTCCGCGAATATACATTGACTCCTAAAGTCAGATTGCTACGGTGTGGCATACAGTTTGTCTGCTTAGTGCTCTTCAGATTTTGAATGGTACTATAAACAGATCTTGTTCAAAAGTACCATGCATTTTGTACACATCTTTCCTAGGTATCTAAAATATTTGCATTTGATTTCTAGTATTTACTTCTATTAAGCCCTTGAGTAGATCACCCAAGGGCATTTTGCCTGTTTTCAGTGTCACAGCTCATATATAACTTTTATTGCTACAGGGTAACGAAGAATTACAAATGCAATTTTTAGGTTTGTACTGCACTTTATCATACTGCCAAGTCTTTGTTTTAATAAATTATGCTGCAACAAAACTGCAGAATAGCTTCCCTGCCAAAACTAAAGTGTCCCAGGAACACACAGAATCGTTAGCTATGACATGCATCAACTTAACAATTTACTGCACTATGAAATATTTTTCTGTTTGGGGGTTGGGGTTGTTTGGGGAAGGAGACCAGACAGCGAGGTCATCGGTCTCATCGGATTAGGGAAGGACGGGGAAGGAAGTCAGCCGTGCCCTTTGAAAGGAACCATCCCGGCATTTGCCTGGAACGATTTAGGGTAATCACGGAAAACCTAAATCAGGATGGCCAGACGCGGGATTGAACTGTCGTCCTCCCGAATGCGAGCCCAGTGTCTAACCACTGCGCCTCCTCGCTCGGTTTTTGTGTTTGTTACATTTAACTTTCCTTCCTTTTTTTGGAACCAAATTATGAACTATAACATTCCCCATGACATAGTTACTAGTATTGTGCTTTTGTATTATAACTAGCAAGGAATTTGCCTACATGTCATCACGGACTTCATCCAAATTATAGTATATGCAGGGCTCAGCCAGGAATGAAAGTTACAGGAGTAGGAGCTCCAGAGGGCAAAGTGTATAGAAGAAAATCACATGCTGGGTAAAGCATGAGCCTTTTATGTTGGTGTAGTTTTCAGGCAGCTGTCAGCGCAGTGGAAATGTTATGGAACGGAAATTCAAGGGGCATTGGGACTGAGTTGTTATGTGGAAACTTTTTTTTACTTTCAATTTTTGCATTACTTACACTGCAAATGAACCAAAATAAGTACTTATCAACATTTTCATTACAGGCTATGAAAAGGAAAGGTAAAGGAAAATGTGAAACTGCAAATAGATTTCTCAGAAGTGATTGTAATGCGTACACGGAAACTTCGTACTTAAAATTAGATACTTTTTTATTTTACAGGCAATGATTCACATACGTGTGAGTGATATTCATCACAAAAACAGGAGAAGAAGTAATTTTATCAGCATCTTACACTCGTTACTAAAATTGCCTTTCCACACCAACAAGGTTGTTTGAAAGTTTTTATCAAAAAAACAAACTGGTTTGCTTTCGTAAAAGGTTCTCTCTCATCACACAGTTTGGCAGCAAACCACACACAATACATCATTTCAGCAAATACTGGTGAGGATAGCTGTTGATGTACAATGGAATGTATTTTGGTGCAATCTTGTCCGAGGCCAAACAAAACTAATGGAATACAAAGTCCTGTACAATTTAATCACAATCTCTTTATGAAATGTTATTTGCAGAGTCCTCATGGATGCTGTAACTATACCCCAGGACACGTTACGAAGGGTGATAGTACTGGTGATTTCGAGAAAAAAAAGAGACATCATATTCTTAACAGTTTCCAAGGAAACTAATGGAAACAATGGGGACAGGACAAATGCAGATGATAGAAAATGAAACATTGGGATCTAATGTTTAGTTTAATTGTGTGCATATCCCCAAAAAAGATGTTTCAAAAGTCCACCATAAAGTGCAATCAATGCATTTTCCAGCTCTAGTAGACAGCTACTGCGTTGCTGATCTGAGTTCGTTCATATAGTCCTTTACTTGAGCACACACGTGTAACATACAAGGGAGAAGTTCCTCCTGTGTGTCCACTCTGTGATTATAGACTTCGCTCTAAAGCCAACCTCACAAAGAGTAATACCCAGGATACTTGACAGTGATGTACTGCATCACTGGCTGTACAGAATGTGCAGGACCCTTGTCATGCTAAAAGTGTGTATGACATTGTGTGTCCTCAAGTTTCTGGTAACATATTTTGAAGAAAATGGAGATACTGTACTTCATTAAGACAGTTATCCAAACTAGCTGGAATGACGAGTTGATCATCACTAATACTGCACCACACAATCACTGAGAAATGTCGCTGAAGATTTGTTTCCACAGTAGCGTACGTATTTTTATCTGCCCACGCAAGAGTTGTATGCATTATTGATGCTATTGCAGGTAAATGTTGACTTGCCAGTGAACAGAATATGTGGAATACAGCGTTCATTGGCAATGATCTGTTGACAGAATTCCTTTCGTTTGGCATTATCTCTTACGTGCAGATGTTGCACATTCTGCTGACGATATGGATGCGGACCGTAATCGTGTGCTGTATGCATTACTCGAGTTTGTGGGATACCGAGCTGTGCAGCAGTTCTTCTAAAGCTGGTAGTTGGGCTGTGTTATACCATTTCAAGAACGTTCTCAACTTCACTAATATCGTGTCGGATGGAATGTTCTGATACACCACATATACTGGGAAGCATACTAGAACGTTCATGAATTCTGTCAAACATCCAGCCAGATATCCTGCTATTTGGAATCGATTGCTAGGAAATCGTTGTTTGTATTCTTGAACAGCAGCTTTTGAATTCCCACTGCAACGACCACAGACAAAGATCACTGTCATCATACTCTGCATATGTGAAGACCTGCGGCATTTCACTAAACTGGTCTGTACTTTTTCGACCGTACGTATAACAACACTGCAGAACATTGGTGCAATGACTGTAGTACCAGGATGTGAAGTAAACAACATGCACACTTGCAGGACTCATCAACCCATCAAGCACAGGTAAAGCGCACATTGAAATGGTCAGTTAAGACAACACTATGTCGCCTAATGTCAGCTCAGTTATCTTAGCATGTGAATGCTGGTGAAGGGCATGTGACTGACACCTGTGATTTTCAAACAGCTGTATTCGAATACGGTTAAGAAAAGGGCATATTTTAATTTGAAGCTTTTTGTTCAGAATCACCCTTCAAAGCACATACTCTATAGTTCCTCCGGACTCATCCTGTATATTATCTGCAAGTGAAAACTGTTCAAAATGTGTGTACATTCAATACACTGACTGGTAATACAGTCTCTCACTACTGAATTGGTCTAGTCCTTCACTCATAAAAATATGGCCAAAATCCAAAAGGATACAAAAATTAAATTCTATAAAATTATACTGATACTATTACCACTGTATGGGAGGGCTAGTTGGATAAATGAAAAGAAATGTGTCACAAAAATACAAGCAGCTGAGATAAGAATTTTTAGAGGAGTAAAGAGAGCACAAGAAGAAATTTAATAAAGAATGAAGATGTTTCAAATGTGTTGAATGGACACATTATTAATGAGGAAATATAACTGAATACAGAGAGAGATGGAACAGGATGCCAATAGAATAAAGGCTGAAAGACTAAACAAGAAAATCCTGACTGGCAATGAGAAACGAAGGGCACACACAGGTCGAACGAGGAAACAATGAACATAAATTTCATAAAGACTCAACAGGCAAATTTCAAATGACTGTGTACAATAACAATGACAAAGTATGAAAGTAATTTCAATATGCATCCACAGCATTACTCATCATGTTTAATCGTGTCGTGATAACTGTGAAGGACGTAAAGAAGATTATTTCTTATGGGCTTATTCTCCTGCAATTTCTGCAGACAGCTGATAAAAATTAAGTCAACATTCACCTCTTAAAACCCACACTCTTTCACATCAAATTCCCAATCAAACACACGGACATAAGTTGGCAAAATGGAATTTTGGCAGTTCAGAACGAGTTAAGTTTTGCGAAAGTGATTTTTTTCCACACCCCATAGTATCCAAATTGGTACCCATAAAATGTCAAAGGTGTTTTCCTAACATCAAAACTGCTTACTCATGATCACAAATGGCAGTGGAGAAAGGTTACCTTCAAAAAGTTAGTCAAAAAGAAGCTCCAAACCTAAGAGTTAACAAGACAGGCTCAACAATTTCAGTTTGATCAGTGCTGAAAGTGATACTTTACAAGAAGCGTAGGTGAAAATAAATTAAACAATAAAATTATTTAAAACTTTCATTTTAAGGCAGATTATTTCAGAAAGTAGGCTATTGTGTTTGAATTGAATACGGTAAAATTTGTTTTGCTGATGCATATTGTTCCTTATCTTGCATTAGCCTAAGAAAATGTTTGCTTATAATTACAATACTTTACTATTAAAATTAAAATGCAGATATACATTTTTTATTCTTTTTAAAAAATATAGTTGTTCACAGCAATGCTAATAAATTGTGTTGAATGCTCTAATGATTTCAATTTTTTAATGTCATGAACTCATTAAACCAAACATCATTACACAATTGACCCTTTCAGACCCTCTGGCTGCAATTCTGTACATTAACTTTTACTGTGTCTTTTAATTCTAACAGAAGTATTTTTCCCAATGGAAACACGAGTTATACATTTGAGAATGTTCAAAATTTTCATCATGTGGAAGTGCTGCCAACTGTTGGGCATCACAATGAAAATATCAGCTAGTCAATGTAGCACAGCACAGCAACTCATGACCACCAGAATACACATATATAGTTCACTGCATAATTGAATATTGTTATTGTTATTTTGCTTAATAATTGTTGAATGATCATTTTACTATTTATTACAATAGAAAATATTTCATAACTAGTTACTTTAGTCTATAAAATGAAATCAAATGTACAAAGCATATTTGAAAATGAGTACATATATTTTTGTATAAATCTTGCATCTAAAATCATTAAAAAATCACCTATGAGCACTATCACACAAATAAAAATTTTTCTTCGTCCAGAAAAAATTCAGGCCTGAAAGGGTTAAACGATAAACCTCATATGCAGCATTACTGGATTTTAATTCAAAACTTGCTCTAAAATGCTACTTTGTGTGTTTGTTGTCACGTTTTCCCCAGTAGGGCACACATCATAGATTCAGATTAAGAATCTACAAATCCTAAAAATGGCCCTCCACAACTGCAACAATCATTCACCATCACTGTCACTAATAAAAAAATGTTTAAAAACAGAGAAAAGACAAACTTTAGTATTATTATTTATGTTAATATTACACTTGTAATATTAATGTTTCAGTCTTAAAAAGGGCACTACAGAGTGGCTCTCTCCAATTTTCTTTGTGCTTAATAAGATTTGGAGATCAGAATACCCACATCAGTTTCCTACAGCAGCATAACTCTATTTTCAAGAAAACTCAAAAAATTGCCTCTGAAGATTAAAAGATTTCTGATTACTGTTACATATGAAACATTCGTACATTATCAACACATTTGTTAGTATCTTAGCAGATAGTGTAATCAATAATCATGTAAAAAGACAGATTGCTACTCACAATAAAGATAACATATAGAGTTGTGGGCAGGCACAACAAACAGACTGTTACACACTGAGCTTTTGGCTAAAGCCTTCTTCAGAAAAGAAAGGAGAACAACACACACACACACACACACACACACACACACACACACACACACACACAAATAAATAAAAATAAAAAGCAAGCTCACACACCTCACGCAAACATGACCACTATTCCCAGCTGCTCCGACCACACAAACTGGTGCGTTTTGAAAGCAGCAATCCAGAGTGAGGCCAGGAAGGGTGAGTGATGGGGTAGCAGTGTATGGATGGAGGGAGTTAAGAGTGGTGTCTGGTCGAGCATGCATGAAATATTCTCTACTATGCCATGCACAGCGTCAGGACGCTGTGGGGGGAGAGGCGAATGAGGAGTTGGAAAGGAGATGAGCAGAGGGGAAAAGACTGGTGGGTACATTGGAAGAGAGCAGTGTACAACAAGAGTGAGGGGACATGGATTGGGAGAGGGTGATAGGATATTGGGGGCAGAACTGCTGGTGGGAGGAGAGTGTGGGACATTAGGTTGTCATAGGCTGAGACCAGGATCATTTCTGGAGCAGAGAATGTGTCATAAGGATAGCTACCATTTACACAGTTCAGAAAAGATGGTGGTGGAGGGAAGGATCCAGATGGCTCAGGTAGTGAAGCAGCCATTGAAATCAAGTGTGTTATATTCAGCTGCTTGTTGTGCCACAGGATGGTCTACTTTGCTCTTGGCCAGTTTGGTAGTAGCCATTCATCCTGGTGGACAGCTGGTTGATAATCACACCAATATGAAAAGCTGTGCAATGACTGAAGCTGACCTGATAAATGACATGGCTGCTTTACAGGTGGCCCAGCCTCTGATGGTGTAGTATAAACCTGTGATAGGACTGGAATAGGAAGTGCTAGGTGGGTGGATTGGGCAGGTTTTGTGCGTGGGTCTTCCAAAGGGATATGATCCTTCTAGCAAGGGGGTGGGATTTAGAGTGGCATAAGGATGGACTAAGAGGATATGGAGATTGGGTGGGTGACGGGACACCACTCCAGGAGAGGTTGGAAGTATCCCGGGTAGGATATCCCTCATTTCAGGGCATGATGATAGGTAATCAAAGCCCTGGCAATGGGTGTGGTTCAGTTGTTCCAGTCTGGGATCGTACTTGGTGATGAAGGGGACACTCCTTAATAGCTTATTCATGGGGGTTGTGAGAGGACTGCAATGTTTGGGGGGATATGATAGAGGAGATCTGTCTGTGGAGTAGGTCTGGACGAGTGCATGTCTGTGAAAGCCTTTGTGAGTTCTTGTCACTACCATCACTAGCTGTATGGGAGGGGCTTCTTGGCGTGGAGGTGATGGCAGCTATCAAAATATTGGTAGGTTGAATGTGGCCAGATGAGTGGATGGGGCCACCAAAGAGGAGGAGGTCAATGTCCGGGATCACTGGGTTGAGAAGGACTAGGTGTTTCAGGCTGCTCCGCTGCTGTCACCCCTCCACCGAACTCAAACGGAACAATACGTTGAAAATGTTTCAATGTTTCCATTGGCACTCCATTTCCTAGTGTCCACAACTCCACTCACTATCTCCAAACGACAAAATAACAATTCCTAAAACAAAAATAGCAACAGTGACCTGCAAATTAAAAATGACAATCGATAAATAAACCCACAGCAACTGGAATACCGACATCCACAACAAAAATTCTACGCACTACAGTTTTTCTCAGATAGTACTTCATTACAGTTAACTGCATCATCTGTAAAAAGTTTGAGGTTGCTATTAATATTGTCTGTTAGCTCATTAATATACAATTTAAACAGTAAAAGGTCAACACACTTTCCTGAAGCACACCAGAAATTAATTATATATATGTTGACTCCCCATATAGAGATGAAATGCTAAGTCCCCCCACCAAGAAATCCTCAATCCAGTCACAAATTTTGTTTGATACTGCATATGACTACACTTACATTACTGAGCATGTTGTGGTACTGAGGTTAATACCTTATAGCTAACATATACAGCTTTATGAAATTATTGAATGATTTGTAATCACTCATTCAATAATTTGTAATAACTCTGTATTTCACTATAATTGATGAATCAAGAAGTTTGTGGGAATAGTGATATGTGAATCCACAAAAGCTCACCGGACGAGGTGCTTACCTCAAAAGTGTGCACAAGATCTACATTGTTTTCGACATCAACAACTGCAAGCACTATATCCTCGAGGGGTTCAACCAGTTCCTTGAGGCGTGGTGAGAGTATCTTGCACGGCTCACACCATTCTGCGTGAAAGTTTACAATGACTGGCAGGTCACTGTGCATCACTTTGTTTAGGAATTCTTCCTGAAATAACCAAATGAAAACAGTGGAATGAAGCTAAAGCATTTCACTTTTGTTACAATCTGATCATGAATGAACAAGTGTACATTTAAACTTTTCACTAAGACAACTAATTCAAAATTGGTAGTTGGCTGGGGAAATGTCTCCATCAAGCCATGTAAACAATAAGTGAAAAATTTATTCGGGCTACTTCCCTATTTATTCTCTCAAGGAGCACACAAAGGATGATCGGTTATCGGCCTCTGAACGTACTGTAATTAATCTAGTCCTGTCTTGTCTTCTTGATCCCAATGGGTCATAGTACTGGGTGGTTATAATTAAACCAACGGTGTTCCGAGCGCTGTATTGGAGGGTAAAGACATCACAGAATACTGGAACATCACAGGTGTGTTCATTAATCAGTTTGCTTGCACAGTATCCTGAAAAAATTATTGGTTTCACTTTCTACCATCACTTTAAACAGTCAGAATGTTAAATGTTTCCAGGTTTGATGTCAGTACACTTTCTGTCTCTCGGCTTGTGTTGATGTCTTTTCTGAAGTGACTGTTGATGTAGAGGGTTAAGAAGTTTGACATTTTCCGTACGAAACACGATGGCTATTGAGCAGCACAACAGTGCACTGCCGGTCAAGTTGTTTTATCAGAATGACAGCAATAGCAGCTATGTATTGCAGGAATATCACTGACGTAAACAGCTGTGAAGAGGTCCTGTGTCAATAAATGGGCTACACAATATTATCAGGAGATCTGGAGCAACAGGTGAATTATTTGGTGCAGCAGGGAGAGGAAGCCAGCCCATTCCCGTGGCAGTTTCTGATGAAGTTGCTGCGGCTATGGCCAACTACTGAGCGCATACTTCAGATTTTGCAGCCAGTGCTCCAGCTGTGTCACGGGAATTGTCTCTCCGGTGGTCAACCAATCAAAAAGTTTTGTGGTGATTTTTACACTGGTATCTCTACAAGATACAGAATGTACACCAAACGAAGCCCT
Source organism: Schistocerca americana (assembly GCF_021461395.2). Lineage (NCBI taxonomy): Eukaryota > Metazoa > Arthropoda > Insecta > Orthoptera > Acrididae > Schistocerca > Schistocerca americana. The sequence goes on from NC_060127.1 coordinate 119,654,651, forward strand.
AAGACAGGCTACAATGCCGTGACTTTGCCCGCATGCACGGAAATGGATGCTGTGTGGCCAGAGCACATTCTTTGGATGGGCAAGGCACATTTTACTCTGTCTGGTGTTGTGAATGCACAAAACTTATACATAAGGGATTATACTCCACCACGTGTGCAGGAGCATCCACTGTACTCAGCTTATGTGACTGTGCAGTGTGGTTTCACAAGCTCCTTTACTCTCGATCCATTTTTATTAGAAGAGTTTTCTTGGGGCTATTAGGTGAACACTGACATCTACACATTATGAGAACCTCATTGTGCAACATGTCATTCTAGCTTTGCTACAGGTCATTTTAGCTTTGCAAGAATACAACTGTGTTACACCACTATTTTTGGATGGGGCAGCACCATGTCTCACTTGCCGGGTGAACTATTAGCTTTACAAAACCTTCAGTAACGAATCAATCGTATCTTGGCAATTTCAAACTGTGTGGCCTCCAGATCCCCTGATCCAAATCCACTTGACTTCCAGTTGGGGGATATCTAAAAGATCATGTCTATCATGGACGTAACCGGACTCGTCCCGATCTGAAGGACAGCATACGAAGACATATTGCTCTGAAAACACTGGGTATGTTTTGAGCAGCTACTGAACATGCTGCATTACGGGCGGAGTGGGTTGCTGAGTTGGGAGACCATACTGAACACGTGTTCTAATTTGTGACTGTATCCTAATAAACATGCAAGAACCACCATTATCAAGTGTTTGATCATTTCTCCTCTTTTTCTACAACCACCCAACATTCTGACTGCTTACATTGCCATATTTTCACCTGGTGGCAGAAAATGGAACTATCATTTTCTTCAGCATACTTCACAATCACATCTATTAATGAACATGCCCACCACATTTCAGCATCCTGCAATGTATACAGCCTGCACTGCAGCACTTGGAACACTGTCATGCCTAGATTCCTCTGTTAAAGCTGGTTCTTCAAACTTTGTAAGTAGATTTTTACTGGCTAGTTTGGGCCTCTCAGCCAGTTCTGGTTATCCTACATCTCTGTTGGTCTCTACCACAGATTAAAAAAAATCTGATTGTTTGTGTTGCACCATTCAATATCCTTTGTTAGTCCTATTTGGTAAAGGTCCCACATATTTCAGCAATATTCCACGATATATTTTATAGTGTTTTGTAAACAGTGTCCTTGCATGCTACCAATGAACCAACACCTGCCATTAGTTTCACCTACAACAAGGCTATGTGATCACCCCATTTTAGATTCCTACAGTTCCAATTGTGACTCACTGATATTGTAGTCATAAGATACTACATTTCTTTGTTTTGTGACGTCTGCAATTCTACATTTGTGAACATTTAAAGCAAGTTACCAATCTCTGCACCACTTTGATATATTGTCGAGGTCTGAAGTAATATTTGTGCATCATTTTTACATAGTGCTCTAATAACTGCATCCTCTGCAAAAAGTCTGAGGCCACTTTTAAAAATGTCTACAAGGTCATTAATATGGTATAAAGTGAACAGCTAGGGTCAGCAACACACTTCCCTGGAGCACACCTGAAGTCACTTCTAATTTTGCTCACAACTCTCCATGTTGTATCCTCTCCATCAAGAAATCTTCTATCCAGTCACAAATTATGCTAGATATCACATATGATCGTAATTTTGATAATAAACACAGCTACTGTACAGGCAGAGCCAAATACTTTTCAAAAATCGAAAAATACTGAACCACCTGAGTGTTTTGAACCGTGGTTTTCAGGATGTCGTGTGAGAAAACTGACAAAAAATCATGATACAAAATTGAAGCTTACTTTATTTCTCTACATTTTACCTCTGTTATTTAAGCATTTACAATATTTTTCCATATGCTTTCCAATTCTCATGTCATGGGCAACTGCTGCCGGTTCATTATGTCACTAGATTACTGCATTCTTCAGTTCAGTGTCATTTCCAAAATGTTTTCCAGCAAGGAACTCTTTGGGCTTCACAAAAAAGATGAAAACTGCTATAAGCTAGGATTGAGTTTTCACTTTTCTGGGGGGTTATTATGGATGATGCCACTTGAGAGACTGCTGACAGATCTCTGGCATGGTGTGAGGTGCGCACTTCTCATCAGTAACAGTTTGATCAAGAAAACAAAATCTACATGTATATGCATGGTACATCTTCAAAAATTTTTGTGCTGGAGCAATTCTCTAGGTTCTGTTGGTTAATCACTGGGAAACTCACTCTACTCAAATTTTGCTGTAACTAAGATGTTCAGACACATTTCCAAGAAGCAAAGAATGAGGAATATTTGAGAACCATTTAGGGTTACATGTTTGCCTTGCAAGGTGTTGTCCTTTATTTAGTTTTTCAAATCACCTGTAATGAGTGATAGGAGCCCAGGCCAAGTGTTGTTCATCCATTTCTAACATTTTGTATAACTTTTGCACATTTCTTTCACTCACTGCTCCTGTCACTAAACTACCTTTAACTGTTGATAAATTTCAGGTTTCAACTTCTGATCATTAAAAAACTGATAAAAAACCTGCGATCTCATAGCTGGCAGTGCTTTGTATCATACAGTTTCTTTTTAAACAATGACAGAATGCACAATAACCACATTCTGACTCATAGCTTATCGACCATTTCAATCTTATCAATTGCTTGACACCTCAACTATAAGTTTGTAGTTACTTTTGCTCCTTCCATCATTCAAATTAGAATTACTATAAATAAAGCACCTTTACAGAGCTTTGTACAAAAGAAAACAGCTGCTAATATCCAAAAATATGAACCTTGGGGCCAGAAAAAGATTAATTAAAGATATGTTTGAAGAACAGCTCAGTAAGGATATGAAAAGCAGACAATGGCAAAGACAGAATGAAACAATTAGGCCTAGAAGCTTTTGAAATGCGATGTTACATGAGACTGCTGAAGATCAGACGAACTGATCGAGTTAACTATGATCATTGGGATTAGTCAATGAGAAGAATCTTCTAACATATAAAAATGAAAATTTGCTTGTTCATTTTTCCTCTATGGGTGCCTATACCATTCTTTCAATTACGATGAAACTTAGGCGAGTTGCTGTGCTCATGCATGAGAAGGTTCCTGTTGGGATAAGAACCCCCTACCACCCATAAAGGTGGGGTTGGAAAAGGGGTTATCTAGAAGCTTAACTGAGAAATGTCTGGAAAATTATCAGTCAAATTTTGTATATACATAACTTATTACTGGAACAAAGATATTGTGGCAGTAATATACCCCAACCAGTCCAAAGGGTTCAAGGACAATAACAAATCAGAAAGTCTCTGTAACATCTGAAGGAATTTCTACCAAAATTGGCACACACATTTACATACATGCTCCACAAACCACCATATGGTGCATGGCGGAGGGGAACTTTTCCACTACAAGCCATTCACTTCCCCATTCCACTTGCAAATGTAACATGGGAAAAAACAGCTGTTTATATACCTCCGCAAGAGCCCTAAATTCTCTTATCTTGTCTCACCTTTGTGGTCCTTACACAAAAGTATGTTGGTGGCAGTACAATCTTGCTGCAGTCAGCTGCAAATGCTAGTTCTATAAATTTTCTCAATAGCGTTTTGCAAAAAGATCCTTGTCTGCCCTTCAGGTATTCACATTTGTGATCACAAAGCATCTCTCTAACTCCCACATGTTGACTGAATCAACTGATACAAATCTATAGCTGGATCAGAATAACAAAGTAATTTATGTCTAGCTGTTTAAAAGGCTGCTACCAGAGCAATAACCAATCAGAGGATACTCTTAGTCGCATCTAATTTACCATTCCCATTGTCAAATCACTCATCTACTGCAGGTAGCAGTTACCAGTCAATTGCAGACAACACTTGTGACCAGTGCATAGTTGCAAACCACTTTCATTTTGTGCTCTCTTTCTCTGTGTAGCACTTTTATTTTGTGGTGAACCTTGATATGGAAGTGTGCAGAAAAGTGTGATTGTTAAACAGAAAGTTCAGTGACCTGCTCACCTCGTGTTTTATGTCACCAGACACTCGAATTTGTGTGGCATGCAAATATTTCAAGAAGGAAAGACAAAATGGAGCAAAGCTACTGTTTCTAATGATGGTAGAAAGAAAAGCAGACTCTTTGAAGATACATAAACACACTGTCATGAAAGTTTGTATGGAAAAGTACTGTTTGGAACTAGAAGGAACTGGTTCACCCAAGTTACAGACACCTACACTTTGTGAGGCAGAAATACTCAGTGGCAACATGAATTCTTTGTCAACAGTTGACAGAGCTCTCTGTTTCAGGTACAAAAAATAGTGGAGACAAAATTATAATGGAGAGAAGTGGTGCCATGCAGTGGCACTGTTGATTTCCAAAAGACTTTGTTAAGATACTATTCAAAGACGTTGTGTGGCGCGCTGTTCCATAAGAAACCTCATCTCACTACTAAGGGAAACCCCTCTGCACAAGTATGACATACTATGAGCACACGACAGTGAATGGTAAGTACTTAAGCATTTTATTATTATCTTAATATTGTTACTTATTGTATTCACACACAGGATTCAGATCCATCTGTGCACAAATTTCACACTGAATACGCCAACTAAATAGGAATCATTCTGGAATAAAATTTTCACTCTGCAGTAGAGTGAGTGCTGATATGAAACTTCCTGGAATGTTAAAAACGTGTGCAACTCTGAGACTCGGACTCAGGACCTTTGTCATTCACAGGCAAGTGCTCTACAACTAAGCTACCCAAGTGTGGCCAATGATCTGTCCTCACAGCTTTACTTCTGCAGGTACCTCATCTCCTACCTTCCAAACTTCACAGAATCTCTCCTGTGTAACTTGCAAGACAAATACTCCTGGAAGAAAGAATGCTGGGGAGACAAGATTTAGCCATAGGCTGGGTTATGTTTCCAGAACGAAATTTCCACTCTGGAAATTACATAAATTGATCTATGTTTATGTTGTAGTAAAGAGATGGTGAGAAACACACATATCTATAACATGGATATGTGCCATCTGAACTGTGTTACTGGTTTTATCTTGAGGATCAAAGATATCATCTGTAAAAGCAATAACATTGGCATCCATTTACATATGAAAGACTCACAAACATAACAGTGCATGAATGATTACCTTGATTTGTATCTGTCAGCTACAAACACCAGACCCATTGTATGTCATAAACAGCCATGTTGTTGTACAACATTTAGAATACCACTCAACTTATTTCAAAGTCAAGCTACTGAATGGTAGGTCCTTACGACTTCAAAAATTTCTTTTTTCCTATGACAGAAAGTACCAGATTCTCTTTCTAAGTATGCACTTGTGGCACTTACTGTTCATCGATTTCGGGGAAGGGAACCAAACAACGAGGTCATCGGACCCATAGAATTAGGGAAGGATGAGGAAGGAAGTCAGGCGTGCCTTTTCAAAGGAACCATTCCAACATTTGCCTGAAACAATTTAGGGAAATCAAGGAAAACCTAAATCAGGATGGCTGGATGCAGGTCTGAACCGTCGTCGTCCTGAATGTGAGTTCATTGTGCTAACCACTGCGCCACATAGCTCATTCTAAATATGCATTATCACATCCTGTAATTGTGCAACGTGGAGAGGTCTATTACTTGTTTTAACACTAGGTGGAAGCATATATACGGATGTGAAGATCATTTCATTTCATCTCATTGCATCACACAAAACAAGGCTTTCTGAAAAACTTAAAGTTGAGCCAACTTTGAGGTACAGGTGCCAGAGCTTAACTATAAAATTCAAGTTGTGAATAAGCATGTAGAAGAACTGTGGCTCAACTTTTAAAAAATTTAGTTTACCAAGTACTGAATAATTATGTACCCCTAGAAAAGTTTATGGTGGAGAGGACTTTCTTTGGTATACAGTCATTGTAAAGAAATTTCTAAAGGAACAGCAATTAATGAAGAATAATTGTAAACAAAGCATACGGCAACAGGTAGAGAGTGTGCGAATGAAAAGTGTTTGACTGTCAAAGAGGGTAGCACGTGAAGATTTCGACAACTACAATAGCATAAGCTTCCCTCAAAAAATCCAGAGAAACTCTCATCTGATATAAAAACTGTCACTTGTACCATAATCAGTGTCCATGAACTAATTTATGACACAGGAACTGAAACTGAGGCTAGAAAAGCAAAAACAGAAATGCTGAACTCCATTTTCAAGTGTTCATTTACAAAGGAAGCTGTGGAGGTTCTTCTCCAGTTTACTTCTCGCACCTCTATAAAGGTGAATGATAGAGATATTAGTGTCGGGAACATTGAGAAACTGCTAAAATTAAACAACTGTCCAGGGCCCAATGAAATCCCTGTTTTATTCTATACAGAATTTGCACTGAGTCTGCCCCTCTTTTAACTGTAATGCACCACGGATCCCTTGCAGGCGGGGGGGAAGAAAAAGGTCACACTTGTCTAGAACATGCGAAGCAGAAGTGATCCCCAAACTAAAGAGGTATCTGGAACATAACGACCTCCTCCTGCATGCCAACCAGTGTAGATTCAGTCATGTGACTCCCAACTTGAGCTTCCCTCCCATGTAGAGTTTAATTTCTAAAATTTTTGGTGCTGGAACACACCTCTTCCACCAAACAACCCCCCCCCCCCCACCCCCACCCCACCCCATCCTGCTCCTCCGGCCACAAAAACCACAAGTTTCAATTTTAAAAAACTTATGATAGAAGTTACAATGAGAAATCATTTTTTTTACAAAATATTCAGTTTTTAAAACATAATTTCTTATAACAAAACAATAAAACCAAGAGATTTAACCTAAACACCCAGATGCATCATATTGGTCACCCACTGCCATGTTGACTGGTACCAGAGCAGTGACAAGAAACAGTTATGCTGCGATTTAACGCACATGTACTATTTTAAATGTCCGGTGGCTTGTTCCAGCGAGTTAAAAAAAAAGGTCAATGAGAGGTACCAGAATGCTGTTTGGGTGTTTTTTGCCTGAAATTAAGCCCTGCTCCTGTGACATCCTGAAAGCAATCATGTGGATACAAATTTTAGAGATTAGATTCCGTTTTCATTCTATACACCCAATAATAAGATTATTCTCATGGGTGTGGAATAAGTCAGAAAGTAAAACATAAAACATCCGAATATAACACTCACTATCCTGATAATTTGTCAGGAGTTTGTCAAAATATGTCAATACACTACAGTAAACTGGAACTGCTAATATTTACAGAATTAATATATAGTCAGAATGAAACATAGTTATGTACTTTTAATACATTCAGCATACACAAAATACCTGGTCTTGAATGTTGTGATCAAGTGCTGTCAAAACTGAAACTTACCTGATACTTTGACTTAAGCTGGTCTAACAGTCCCTGTTAAGATATTCATCTATAGAGCAGAAGGAATTGCCTATCAAAATGTCTTTTAAACTCTGTTTAAATTGTGCTTTATCTGAAAATAAGTTTTTAATGGTTGCTGGCAATTTACTGGAAATGTGCATTCCTGAATACTGGACTCCTTTTTGAACAAAGGTAAGTGATTGTCTTTATTCATAGTATTGAGCTATTGGTTGGAAATAGACACACATTAATTTCAACAAATTTCATTAAGAAATAAATATACTGAGAAGCAGTGGTTAGAATACCAAGTTCATTGAACAGGTTTCTACATGACATTCTTGAATTTACACCACAAACGCTTACATGCTTTTGCACACTACAAGCTTTTGCTCAGTTTGACGAGTGATCCCACAATATGATCCCATATGACATAGTAAAATGAAAGTGAGCAAGCTATGGAAGTTTTTTTATATATTTATATCTCCTACATCTGACATTGTTCTAAGTGCAAATAGAGACTTGTTTAGGCGTTTCAGCAATTCTGCGGTATGCCCTTCCTAACCGAATTTATTATCGTGTTGTAATCCCATAAATTTAACACCATCAACCTCTTCGATATGCATGTCTTCATATGCTATACACATGGTGGAAGGAAATCTCGTACAAGTTTTGAACTGAATGTAGTGGGTCTTTTCAAAGTTTAATGACAGTGAATTAACTTTAAACTACTTATTCAGTGAAAATTTGATTCGTAGTCATTTTTAAATCTGTACTTGATTGCTATTTATTCCAATGTCTGTACCATCTGAAAACAAAACAAACTTCGCAACTGGCAATGTAACAGATGAGAGGTCATTAACACACGCAAAAAAAAAAAAAAAAAAAGCAACGGACCCAACACCACATGTAATTAATTCCAAAGACTGATTGCTTACTCCTCAGGTATTTCACAGTGGCACTCTTTGTTTCCTGTTAGTTAGGTAAGATTTGAACCATTTCACAGCACTGCCAGTGACACCACAATATCCTAAATTACTTAAGAGAATGCTGTGACTCACAAAAAGGATTTTGACAGGTCACAGAAAATGCCAGTAACCTCTAATTTGTTATTTAATGAATTAAATACACTCAGACTGTATGCATAAATAGCCTTCTCTATACCAGAATCCTTGAGGACAGGTGTAGGGTAAAACTGCAAAAAAACTTCCATTTTTTTAATTGTGTAATTTATTAGATTGATTCTTTAAGAATAACACTGAAAAGTTTCGAATTCTGGCTAGAAATATGTTTTTAAAAAGTGTGTTTGGACATCTGCGCTTGTGATGCCCTCTCTTTCTATGCTGTGATCCATATCTTTTCTATGCTAGAAGTTTTTTGTGCATTAATTTTTTCCTATTGAGATGCAGACCATGCTTAGTGAAATTTCGCCTACCAATAGCATCAATAGGAACCAAACCTATGTCTAACCCAGCAGCCACCTGGCACAGCCACTTACAGAGCTGTCCACAGCTGGGGCTGATCATACTGCACAAAAACTCGCACCAATTCGACATTTGTATGGTTTGTTGCAGAGGCTGTTTTTACCAGGTCACTTTCAATATTGTAGCCCTGATCCCTATCATCAATACTGTTTCCCGCTGCACCCACTGTCACAACATGATCCCGCTGTTTAAACCCTTTGCACAAAGACCCCTCTCAACCACCATCAGTGCCAACATGGCCTGGTCTACAGCTGTCAAGAGGTCGCCACTGCTCCACAGTATTCACTATTGTCACTAGAAAGCTAACAAAGATGAAAGAAGTGGTTCTATAAATGACCAAGTCAACTAAGTAATGAAGCTACGAGACGATGGGAGGGGGCGAAGGAGGGGGGGGGGGGGGGGGGGGATTTTAAGCTATGTATGTATATCTGGGAAGTACGAACAAACAAGTTACCTTCATTATACCAAAATAACACAGCAAATCCTTTACAAAAATGCTTACAATTATAAAAAGTACACACAGCTTTTTGCTCAAAAATTCTATTAATAACATTTAAAATATTTGTGTTAGGCTACATATGTTCAACTGCATGTTTAAATACATGTTATTATGAAAGGTAATATAATAGTACTGATTAATGTGAATGGCTGATCACTTCATAAAAAAATGGAAGAGCCAGTCACGTTAAATATTAATATTACCCCAAATAGCTGAGGGAGGATGTCGAACCCAACAAAATATTTAAACTTTACTAACATTTGTGTTGTTCCACACTATAATTTTATTAGTAAATAAAACACATATAGTTAAAGAATTGACCATACACTTTTACTTGGTATGGGAGCATAGGATGATGGGATCAGATCTTGATAAGATTTCAAAGCGATGCAAAGATTGGCAGCTTGGCTTATATGTTCAGTAATGTAAAATTATGCACTTCACAAAATGAAAGAACATAGTATCCTAAGAACTATAATAGCAATGAGTCACTGTTGGCACTGACTAACTCATACAAATACTTGGGTCTAACACACTGTAGGGATATGAAATGGGATGATCACATAGGCTCAGTCATGGGTAAAGCAGATGGTAGACTTCGGTTTACTGGTAGAATTCTGGAGAAGAGCAATCAAACTACAATACTGCTCAAGTGTGTGGGACCCATATCAAATAAGACTGACAGTGGATACTGAACGTATACAGGAAAGGGGAGCACGAATTGTAACAGGTTTGTTTAATACATGGGAGAGTGTCACAGAGGTACTGAAGGAACTGAACTGGAAGAGAGTAGACATTAACTATCCCGAGAAAGTCTGTTAACACAGATTTAAGAACTGGCTTTAAATAATATCTCTAGGAATATACTACAATCACCTATGTATAGCTCGCACAGGGTTCATGAGAATAGGATTAGAATTACACAGACAACTACATTGCAATTTTCACAGTTTACATACAACGTATGTAAAAAAAAAAAAAAATGCCTTGTCAGAGACTTGCCCATTATCTAATACAGGTTTCTTACATTTATCTTGCAGTTTTGGTTTCTGTGATGAAAAGTGTGTTAAATATGGTATGAATGTAAACATTAGGCTAAGCCACAGGTCAATCTGCTATCACAATTTTTATTTGTCATTCACATTCACAACCAAATTATCATCTTACAACCAAATCTAGACCTTGAGACATCCTACAGATTGGTTTGTCACTACAACCAAGATTTCGGGAGGGGGGTTCCAAAATCACATTCTAGCCTATCTCTGTGGCATACATCATGGTCAAATGGTAACACTTAATGGTCACTGCCAGTTGTTCATTAGTAGCAACAACTCTTCCTCCCGTTGACTTGTCTTGGCAGTGAGATATGAGCTTATAAAGAGATAGGATCATCTTGCACTGCCATATCCATGTTTTCTGTGTCTGATACATTATGCTTAGAATGGGCTTCTAAACTTTTATTTCTTTAGTCAGTCTCTGTATTGTGTGTCCCTTGGTTTTAGGTTTAGAATTACTATTCTTTTCCTGACCAAAATTTTGCTTTCTGCTTTTAATGCTAATGAAGAAATTTTAGGATGGTCCGAAAGCTCAAGAACTGAATATTTTTAAATATGTATGTCCACTTCAACCTTGCTCTACTTGTTTCCATTTCTGACAGCTATTAACTACCTACTTTTTCCTCTGTGATGGATATTATTGCTACAATGAACATTAAATTTGACTAGATCTATCTAGATAACATGTGACACACACATCTTCTCACCTGATTTTTAACTATAAGGGCCTTGGCAGCGGCAGGAGTACGTGAAAATGCTCGTGCCAATGGCCTCCAAGTAGGTCTCAGTACGGCCAACATGGTAGAAACTGCTCAGTTGGTCAGAAGGAAAACACAAACACGACACACAGGTTCAGCACCGCTGAAGTGGCTTCGCCATTCGAAGTCTTGTTACATAAGCCATAGTAAGCATAGCAATGCTACAGCAGGATGAGGCACCAAGTAGTACCATGACGGCGACACGTCTCACAAAATATTCATCGTACACCTGAAACAGAATAAATAGCTATGATTTTGTGAAAAATGAAAAGTTGTGCATCATCTGAAATGTCTGTGTTCTCAAGGTGGTTTATGGACTGCAGTGGAAACTGAGTGAATGTTGTAGTTGTGGCCTTCAGTCCAGAGGCTGGTTTGATGCTACTCTATCCTGTGCAAGCTTCTTCATCTCCCAGTACCTACTGCAACCTACATCCTTCTGAATCTGTTTAGTGTATTCATTTCTTGGTCTCCCTCTACGATTTTTACCCTCCACACTGTCCTCCAATACTAAATTGGTGATGCCTTGATGCCTCAGAATATGCCCTACCAACTGATCCCTTCTAGTCAAGTTGTGCTACAAAGTTCTCTTCTCTCAAATTCTATTCAATACCACCTCATTAGTTATGTGATCTACCCATCTAATCTTCAGCATTCTTCTGTAGCACTAAATTTCGAGAGCTTCTATTCTTGTCTTGTCTAAACTATTTATTGTCCACGTTTCACTTCCATACATGGCTACACTCCATACAATTACCTTCAGAAACGACTTCTTGACACATAGCTAAATCTATACTCAATGTTAACAAATTTCTTCTCTTCAGAAACACTTTCCTTGCCATTGTCAGTCTACATTTTATATCCTCTCTACTTCAGCCATCTGCAGTTATTTTGCTCCCCAAATAGCAAAACTCGTTCACTACTTTAAGTGTCTCATTTTCTAACCTAATTCCCGCAGCATCACCCGATTTAATTCAACTACATTCCATTATTCTCGTTTTACTTCTGTTGATGTTCATCTTATATCCTCCTTTCAAGAGACAGTCCATTCCATTCAGCTGCTCTCCCAGGTCCTTTGCTGTCTCTGACTGAATTACAATGTCATCAGCGAACCTCGAACTTTTTATTTCTTCTCCATGGATTTTAATACCTACTACAAATTTTTTTTTTGTTTCCTTTACTGCTTGCTCAATATACAGATTGAATAACATTGGGGATAGGCTACAACCCTGTCTCACTCCATTCCCAACCACTGCTTCCCTTTCATGCCCCTCGACTCTCATAACTGCCGTCTGGTTTCTGTGCAAATTGTAAATAGCCTTTCGCTCCCTGTATTTTACCCCTGCCATCTTCAGAATTTGAGAGAGGGTATTACAGACAACATTGTCAAAAGCTTTCTCTAAGTCTTCAAATGCTAGAAATGTAGGTTTGCCTTTCCTTAATCTATTTTCTAAGATCATCTACATTCTCTTCCGTTTCTATAATATTGTCCTCAAGATCACCACCCTTGTACAGACCCTCTATATTCTCCTTCCGCCTTTCTGCTTTCCCTTCTTTGCTTAGAACTGGGTTTCCATCTGAGCTCTTGATATTCATGCAAGTGGTTCTCTTTTCTCCAAAGGTCTCTAATTTTCCTGTGCGCAATATCTATCTTACCCCTAGTGACATGCACCTCTACATCCTTAATTTGTCCTCTAGCCATCACTGCTTAGCCATTTTGCACTTCCTGTCAATCTCATTTTTGAGATGTTTGTATTCCTTTTTGCCTGCTTCATTTACTGCATTTTTATATTTTCACCTTTCATCAATTAAATTCAATATCTCTTCTGTTACCCAAGGATTTCTATTAGCCCTCGTCTTTTTACCTACTTTCACTATTTCATCTCTCAAAGCTACCCATTCTTCTTCTACTGAATTTCTTTCCCCAATTCTTGTCAATCGTTCCCCAATGCTCTACCTGAAGCTCTCTACAACCTCTGGTTCTTTCAGTTTATCCAGGTCCCATCACCTCAAATTACCACCTATTTGCAGTTTCTTCAGTTTTAATCTACAGTTCATAACCAATAGAGTGTGGTCAGAGTCCACATCTGCCTCTGGAAATGTCTTAGAATTTAAAACATGGTTCCTGAATCTCAGTCTTACCATTATACAGGGTGATTCAAAAAGAATACCACAACTTTAGGAATTTAAAACTCTGCAACGACAAAAGGCAGAGCTAAGCACTATCTGTCGGCGAATTAAGGGAGCTATAAAGTTTCATTTAGTTGTACATTTGTTCGCTTGAGGCGCTGTTGACTAGGCGTCAGCGTCAGTTGATGCTAAGATGGCGACCGCTCAACAGAAAGCTTTTTGTGTTATTGAGTATGGCAGAAGTGAATCGACGACAGTTGTTCAGCGTGCATTTCGAACGAAGTATGGTGTTAAACTTCCTGATAGGTGGTGTATTAAACGTTGGTATAAACAGTTTACAGAGAATGGGTGTTTGTGCAAAGGGAAAAGTTCTGGACGGCCGAGAACGAAGGTGCTACTGTAACTGGACTACAGTATCTGGAGATGTTAGAGAATTGGCTGTTCCCCCAGCTCGAACAAGAAGCACAACAATTCATATTTCAGCAGGATGGAACGCCACCACATTGGCACTTATCTGCCCGTAACTACCTGAACGTCAACTACCCGAGGTGATGGATCGGCCGCCAGGCAGCCCGTGACAGAGCACTTCATCACTGGCCTCCAAGAAGCCCTGATCTTACCCCCTGCGATTTTTTCTTATGGGGGTATGTTAAGGATATGGTGTTTCGGCCACCTCTCCCAGCCACCATTGATGATTTGAAACGAGAAATAACAGCAGCTATCCAAACTGTTACGCCTGATATGCTACAGAGAGTGTGGAACGAGTTGGAGTATCGGGTTGATATTGCTCGAGTGTCTGGAGGGGGCCATATTGAACATCTCTGAACTTGTTTTTGAGTGAAAAAAAAACCTTTTTAAATACTCTTTGTAATGATGTATAACAGAAGGTTATATTATGTTTCTTTCATTAAATACACATTTTTAAAGTTGTGGTATTCTTTTTGAATCACCCTGTATAATCTATCTGAGGCCTACCAGTATCTCCAGGCTTCTTCCATGTATACAGCCTTCTTTTATGATTCTTGAACCAAGTGTTAGCTATGATTAAGTTATGCTCTGTGCAAAATCCTACCAGCTGGCTTCTTCTTTCATTCCTTACTCCCGTTCCATATTCACCTACTACGTTTCCTTCTCTTCCTTTCCCTACTATCGAGTTCCAGTCACCCATGACTATTAAATTTTCGTCTCCCTTCACTATCTGAATAATTTCTTTTATCTCATCATACATTTCATCAATCTCTTCGTCATCTGCAGAGCTAGATGGCATATAGACTTGTACTACTGCGGTAGGCGTGGGCTTTGTATCTATCTTGGCCACAATAATGCGTTCTCTACACTGTTTGTAGCAGCTTACCCGTATTCCCATTTTCCTATTCATTATTAAACCTACTCCTGCATTACCCCTATTTGATTTTGTATTTATAACCCTGTATAAACCTGACCAGAACTCTTGTTCCTCCTGCCACCAAACTTCACTAGTTCCCACTATATCTAACTTTAACCTATCCATTTTCCTTTTTAAATTTTCTAACCTACCTGCCCTATTAAGGGCTCTGACATTCCACACTCCGATCCATGGAACACCAGTTTTCTTTCTCCTGATAACGACCTTCTCTTGCTTAGTTCCCCCCCCCCCCTCCTGATAACGACCTTCTCTTGCTTAGTCCCCCCCCCCCCCAGAGATCCAAATGGGGGAATATTTTACCCCCGGAATATTTTACCTAAGAGGACGCCATCATCATTTAATCATACAGTAAAGCTGCATGCCCTCGGGAAAAATTACGGCTGCAGTTTCCCCTTGCTTTCAGCCGTTCGCAGTACCAGCACAGCAAGGCCGTTTTGGTTAGCGTTGCAAGGCCAGATCAGTCAATCATCCAGACTGTTGCCCCTGCAACTACTGAAAAGGCTGCTGCCCCTCTTCAGGAACCATACGTTTGTCTGGCCTCTCCACAAATGATACCCCTCCGTTGTGGTTGCACCTACGGTATGGCTATCTGTATCGCTGAGGCACGCAAGCCTCCCTACCAATGGCACGGTCCATGGTTTAATGGGGGGAGGGAGTGAATGTTATGATTATGTAAATTGATTGCATTACCTCTTGTTGGTTTCAGTAAATAATATTAGCATCACCTCTTGGTGATTTCAGTAACTGATACTAAACAGTTTTTTGTGTAGTCCTTATTGTTTCAACTCAGTGCAGTGTTTGTATTCTGTTCTTATTTAAGTTGTGATCTACTGCACGTGTCTATGTTGTTTGCTTCAAACATGGTAAATAATTGTCGATGAATTGATAGTTTGTATAATGCACTGTAACAAACTATAAACTGGGTGACTTGACCTGCTGGGAATATGAACATGACCAGTGCAGAAGCTAACAGCACTGTAGCATAGAAGATGTTAACACACAAAATCACCATTTATGCTAGTACGTAGGCCCACCAGCAAGGGAACCTGCTTAATATTCTATTTAAACTTACAATGAGAGCAAATTAATTTGTAGTCTGACGTTACTGAGCATTCTTTTGCAGGAATGCATGAAGTGGCATAGAAACCATATTTGTTAGCAAGCTTAAAACGAGCATCAGAGGTTTATAGGAGACATTAATTAATAACGTCTGTATAATTTCTTTTATACAACCTATGTAGATCAGAAAGGGCATTGATATCCTACCACCATCCTACGGCCAATACATTCTGCTTTATCATATTTAGTGAATATATTACAGTCTATTTAACTTAGAACAGGGGGAAAATGCTTATATTCGTTTGCTACGAAGAGTAGCTGTTGTACTTTGCTTGCTCAAGTTAGGCCACTCACTTCACTACAGCTTTGAAGACTACACTCTGTTCTAGATAACCATGTAACGCTACTGTATATTTCACTCGCCCTGAGAAAAATGAAAATACTGATACCGCATACGGAAATGTGAGATTGCAAGTTGATTAATCGATTAAGCAGAGAAAAATCTTCGGTGAGAGCGCTATAGAAGTCAAAAGCACAAGCCAACAGTAACTGTACACCTTTACATCGCAATTTATCGCAGGGCAAACACTAAACAAGATTAGAAGTTACAGAACTTCCACTCACATAAATGAACGTTCACATAAACTGAAGAACGAAACAGAGCAAAAGTATTCTCAAACTAAGGTTAGCGTAAAGGTCAATTAACACACTAACTAAAATTACGCTGGTCTTTAAATACAGTGCTTGTGAAATTTTTCCATAGAGTAACCAACCCTTCACTTATTTATTGTAACAATTTGTCTCTCCATACAGATTACTGATAACTGTTAGCGGTGAGAACATCGTTTTAAATACCACTGCGCAGCGTTAAAATGAGTGTATAAACACATACCTTGTACGTTATGGGTGTTGGAAACTGTGATTCCCTAGGAATTAAGATCAAAATTACAGTAACACACGAGGCTCCAGCTACTAATATTAAACTAATATTCTTGTTCGTCCTACGCGCTACAATACACAAGACGACTGCCGTCAACCAAATAGCGATTACGATAAACAGTCCGACTCCAACACCAAGTACGCGGGTAGTCATACTGCATTTAGCTTCAGATGTTTCAAAAGCTTGATAACATCGTGTCACTTGCTGTTCACTAACACAAAATTTACGCGCGATTTCCTAGCGTGAACAACTGCTTGATTGTTGACAATATTTAAAACTTTATGCAAGCAACATCAAGCAGCGTGCTCTCAGTCATTCAGCTGTTCTTGTTGCTGCAGAGTATCGGAAGAAATGAGTGGGGTACGTCCTACCTGGTGAACTCTTGTACTGTATGAATTGATGCATGCGATGGTAATAACGCCAAGTGAGATGTAAAAATGTACTTTTTGGAAGTAATTGTTTATAAATGTGATCTTAGTGATTTTTGGACAATAGAGAGCGTTAAATGAACCGAGTTAGGGGTTATGTGTATGTACGAGCCACGGCAACGATGTAATATTTATCCCTGATAATTACTAAATAACTTCGCCTTTTCAGCTGCAGAGTAAAATATTGAAACCTGGGGTGGTTCGCTGTTGCATTAATCGCACACAGAAAACAGAAATTGTACGACACACTGCTGCAGCTACTCAAAATGGGACGGTACCTGTGAGTAGGAAGATGCTGTGCATGAATTTTGTACTGCTGATCCACTGGTTTCAACATTTTATGTTTTTTTTGTATAATGTATTCCAGGTTAGATTATATTCCTCGCAGAGGAAACCAAACTTCTTCTCTCAGTTTATTGAAAACATCAAACAGGAAATGGCAAAGAATAAAGAGATGAAAGAAAGTTTAAAGAAATTTAGAGAAGAGGCAGAAAAATTGGAGCAATCGGAAGCATTACAGAAAGCAAGGTAAGAGTGTTATTTTTTATATAATCCACAATGATAAATTAAGCATATGTGTTGGATGATGAGACTAATATACCTATGAAATAACTTGTGAAGGCAGAAGTTCCAAACAGTGGAATCTGAAGCTTCAAGGAGCACTGAAGTAATAAAGGAGAAGTTTGGCACAATTAAGGAGAAAGTGCAAGAAGCACTAGAGGAGGCTGGAAAATCTGAAATAGCCAAGAAAGCTGGTGAGTGTTAATATAATGAATGTTTGGCTATACCAAATTTTCTGTCTTTTAGTCAGATTATTTTGCCTCATGGTACAGATTGTTTTTACAGATTTACTTATTTAGCCTTGTCACTTGATACTTCTATCTAAGGTAAATATTTCCTATCATGGTTCTCAGTGCATTACAGTATGGTTTTTAAGTTGTGGTAGGTGGATAGTAAATGAATCTGCATGAAATTGCAAAATGTTTTAACTTGAATTCACTGCTACATCTTTGTGCCTCACGCTAGTCACTTCTAATTTCTCATAAATTTTTGTTTATTGTTGTACATGCTCAACACCTAGTCACTTCGTTGACCAGTCTCCTGTGGGATGTCCATATGATTTATATATTTTGCTCTTTATCTGTTGCTGCAGTGAATTGTCAAATGTTATGCACTCATCTTTGTTATTCTCAATGTGTCTATTACCACATAACCTTTAACAATCCAACTGTGTCCCGTGTCCTTTTTATCTTTTACTAAGTTCAGCAAGTACTCTATACAGCTCCAGAGAAATTTAGGATTAACTAAAGCATTGTTACTGATATACCAACTCACAAGCGAACTGCCATCTTTTAACTTAACATAAACCTCAAGCTATTCTACATATCAGTCTGTCAACATAAATACATTTCAAAAACTAACATAGATGGAAAAGATGTACTGTAAATGTTTTGTTCCCTTTATGTTTGCACACTGCTGATATCTCATCATTAAGGTACAAATGAAGTGGGCATCTGGCAGTTGGCATGAAATTTAAGACAAATGAGCTATCAATGTAATGGTTATGTACTTGCAGCATTTCTTTGCATTGTTTTCCTTTAGAGCCAGCAACACAATTTTCATTGTAATCCGTAGGCCGTTCTCCATTTTGATAAGTTTTATAATATAAGCAAATCATTTGCCTTTTCCTGTTACTTATATATTTCAAAACTTCTGTAGGAGTTCAAGGTCAGGTGCTGCTTTTTCAGTCCTCACTTTTGGTCAAAAGTATGAGTGTAACAAAACAAATGATGCCTTTTGAATTACACAATGGGTTTTTGTCAAAATTTTTGTAGCCAAAGACAGAATGGGAAATGGACTAATAGGGTATCAAAGTATTCAGTGTGAAAATTAGTTTTGCTTAAAAAATTAATTTGTTTGAAAGTAATCAGGTTAATTAAGAAACACTTAAGTAGTGATTCGAAGGAAAATTGAAATATTTTATGAATCTATGTAAATGAAGAGGATTTCAGAGGGAGCATTAGGGAAAGATCGACAAGAACAGGGGAAAGAAATACAGGTGATCAAGAATAGGTAGCTTTGAGAAATGAAATAGTGAAGGTAGCAGAGGATCAAGAAGGTAAAAGACAAGGGCTAGTAGAAGTCCTTGGATAACGCAAGAGATATTGAACTTAACTGATGAAAGGAGAAAATATAAAAAAAGCCGTAAATGAAGCATGTGAAAAGAAATACAAACGTCTCAAAAATGAGATCGAGAGGAAGTGCAAAACGGCTAAGCGGGAATGGTGAGAAGATAAATGTAAGGATATAGAATCATATATCATTAGGGGTAAGATAGGTGCTGCCAACAGGAAATTAGAGAGACCTTTGGAGAAAAGAGAACCACCTGTATGAATATCAAGAGCTCAGATGGTAAACCAGTCCTAAGTAAAGAAGAGAAGGCTGAAAGGTGAAAGGAGTATATAGAGGGTCTATGCAAGTGCCATGTACTAAAGGGCAATATGAAAATGGAAGAAGATGTAGATGAAAATTAGATGGGAGATATGATACTGCATGAACATGTGACAGAGAACTGAAAGACATAAACAGAAACAACGCCCTGGAAGTAGACAACTTTTTGTTACAAATCTGATAGACTTGGGAGAGCCAGCTGTGACCAGACTCTTCCATCTGGTGGGCAAGATGTGTGAGACAGGTGAAATACCCTCAGACTTCAGGAAGAATATAACAAAGAAAGTAGGTGCTGACAAGTGTGAAAATTACTGCGGGGAAGATGGGTTTGGATTCTGTAGGCAATACTGATGACCATATGATTTACCTTATAAGGTAGATTAAGGAAAGGCAAACCTATGTTTCTAGCATTTGTAAACTTAGAGAAAGCTTTTGACAGTGTTGACTGGAATACTCTCTTTCAAATTCCGAAGGTGGCAGGGGTAAAATACAGCGAACGAAAAGCTATTTACAATTTGTACAGAAACCATATGACAGATATGAGAGTCGAGGGGCATGAAAGGGAAGCAGTAGTTGAGAAGGGAGTGAGACAGGGTTGTAGCATATCCCCCATGTTCTTTAATCTGTATATTGAGCAAGCAGTAAAGGAAACAAAACAGTAAAGGAAACAAAAGAAAAATTTGGAGTAGGAATTAAAATCCTTCGAGAAGAAGTAAAAACCATGTGGTTTGCTGATGACATTGTAATTCTGTCAGAGACAACGAAGGACGTGGAAGAACAGTTGAATGGAGTGGACAGTGTCTTGAAAGCAAGATATAAGATAAACATCAACAAAACCAAATGAGGATAATGGAATGTAGTCGAATTAAATCAGGTGGTGCTGAGAGAATTAGGTTAGGAAATGAGAGACTTAAATGAGTACAAGAATTTTACTATTTGGGCAGCAAAATAACTGATGATGGTCAAAGTAGAGAGGATGTAAAATGTAGACCAGCAGTGGCAAGGAAAGCGTTTCTCAAGAAGAGAAATTTGTTAACATCAAGTATAGATTTAAGTAACAGGAAATCTTTTCAGAAAGTATTTGATGGGGTTTAGGCACAGTTGATAAACAGTCTAGACAAGAAGAGAATAGCTGCTTTTAAAATTTTGTGCTACAGAAGAATGCTTAATATTAGATGGGTAGATCACGTAATTAATGAGTAGGTACTGAACGGAGCTGGGGAGAAGAGGAATTTGTGGCACAAGTTGACTAGGAGGAGGAATCTGTTGGTAGGACATGCTGTGAGGCATCAAGGTATGACCAATTTAGTATTGGAAGGAAGCATGGAGTGTAAAAATCATAGAGGGAGTCCAAGAGATGAATACATTAAGCAGATTCAGAAGGATGTAGGTTGCAGTATTTACTCAGAGGTGAAGAGACTTGCACAGGCTAGAGTAGCATGGAGAGCTGCATCAAACCAGCCTTTGGACTGAAGGCCACAACAACATGCAAATGAAGTCCAGAATGAGATTTTCACTCTGCAGCGTAGTGTGCGCTGATATGAAACTTCCTGGTAGATTAAAACTGTGTGCTGGAGCAAGACTCAAACTTGGGACCTTTGCCTTTTGCAGGCAAGTGCTCTACCATCTGAGCTACGTAAGCACGACTCCCTCCCTGTCCTCACAGCTTTAATTCCACCAGTACCTCGTCTCCTATTTTCCAAACTTCACAAAAGCTCTCCTGCGAACCTTGTAGAACTAGCACTCCTGTAAGAAAGGATATTGCGGAGACATGGCTAGCTTTAGAATAGTAAGACTTCCTACAATTACAATTAAACTGCTCTTTGATGGTTATGGCAATGAGCGTGAGGGTCAACCATCTCAACAGCTGAAGAAGTTATAATTACATTTCTCATCTCATTATATATAGTGGATTTCTGTCTTTCATTGAGAAAAAATAAAATCAATCACAGTGTGAATTGAAAAATTTCTGCTTTACACTAATGCCTGACATAAGAATAACTAATGCTATATTCTTATGTCAGGTCACTTATTAGTTTGATGATATAGTCTGTTTTGATGTTGTACTAATTGCTAGGCTGAACAAAGAGTTCCTTTACCTTAGCAACTATTTCAGATCACAGAAGGTAAGTTTGCCTCAAGAGATTCAGGGCATCAACTGTTTTGTAATCTCGCTATTGTGCTCTGTGATAACTTTACATTACTGGGTCACAATAGTCAATAGTACGCCATTGCAGATATCAGAAGATTTTCTGTTGCACTACATATATGTGTTATGGAGGAGTTAGTTATGAGAGGAGTTAGAGTGCATAACATTATTTCCTTTGGGCTATATTCACTTTGTATAGTGGACAGCTTTAATCAGGGAAATTTCAGCTGAAAATTTAATGCCTACTGCTACTAGCAAAGTCATCCAATTTTACAGACCTCATAAAACACAAAACAAATTATCTAGAAAATTAAGTATAAGTGCTCCTCTCAGATGAAGAAATTAGCACAGGGGAGGAAAAAGTGACATGCTTCATCAAACCACTTGGAAGGCGTATGGAGAAAAATCCTCTCGGAGGATAAAACTTTACTATTGAATTGTTGGCATGAGTAAAATTTTAACAGAAAAGAAGGTGTGATTCTTATTGACATAGTTTTATCTTCATAGATGATAGTTTGATTGTCAGGTTCTGTATTTGATAAGGATTCTTGATGCTGATCATCTGAAAACTTCTCTCACACCTCATTATGACGATACTTATGAAAATCTCTGGCATCCAGCCCATCAGTCAGCAAGACTCACTGAAGCCAGAATCGTTTCTGAAGATGTCCTACACAGCTCTGGATGAAAAGTCAGGATTGAAAGTTCCTTAGAATACAACCATACTACTTGGAAGATTCACCAGCAACACCTTTGTAACTACTGTCTTTCTGCATTGTGTACATAGGAAAAAGTTCAGGGGAATTTGAATTTATGCGCAACTGGGTGCTACAGTAGGCAGTAGAAGGATTTTCATACTAATACCGTCTTTCTGTTGTATTAATATGAGTTTCACAACATTCCTCCATTGGGTTCTGATATGCAGTTCCCTCATAGTGAAATATACTTACTTCTTCATTAGACTTTGTCTATTAATTGATGAGGATGATGCATTAATATTGTGAACGTCTTTTGTGGCAGGTCAAATTGGTGAAGAGCTCGGCAAATCAGCACGGGATGCAGCAGAAGCAGTTCAGGAGAAAGGGGCAGCACTGAGTCAGTCAGGTGCATTCCGTGCTGTCACTCAGGGAGCATCAACTATCAAGAAGGAAATTGAAGAATCTGGGGTGCGAGCAAACTTGTACCGTCCTCCGGAGCGCTTGCGAAAGCGTGTAGAGTTTGCTGCTGCTGCTCGTGATGCTGCCAAGGACATTGCACCTGATACAGAGTCTACTGGAATCGAATTGCACAAAGATTCAAGGTAATTTGGAGAAAAAACAGATATTAAACAGTGGCTTTGAAATTGCTTTAAATGTGAATGATGGTGCTAAAACTTAAACCATTTGATACCTCATTCACAACCTTGCTATCAAATGTAGAGGTATGACCTGACACGGTTTTCCTTTAGAGTATTGTTCATTTTTCTGTACCGTCTACAAATTTAACTGAATAGTATGTGCAGTCTCCATCTCAAGGAATGTTCTGGGAAATGTTAGTTATGAACCTAACTTTATGTGAAATGCTACATTTGAGACTCGTGCTGAATATCAAAATGTGCTTGGCTTGTTTGAAATCGTATCACTATTGAGTGCATGCAACAACAAATTCTTGTTCAAACAAATTCCAGACTTGCAGCTGGTCGTTGTTTATTACATACTACAGTATTTCAACTGGGCACCTGCCAGTCTTCTTCAGGTGAGCCATCAAGGCCTTAATCAGTCTTCGATGGCTCACCTGAAGATGACTGGCAGGTGCCCAGTTGAAATATCATGAGATATATTAATCCCTCAACTTAAATCCCTGAGTTATCTCATTTTTATTATTTTGATAGAAGCTTGAATTCCCGAGTACACTCAGACAACTTCAGAACAGACCTTTGAAAAAATAAAACGCCGCTTATATCCTTTTCAACATTGATAGTCAAGTGTTTGGCCACTGGAGCGCATTTGGTTCTGCAGTGGAACCTCGCATAATTCATTCCAGAATCTTACTCATTGTGAGAAACACTCGTTAAGCAAAACAATTTATCCTGTATAAATTAATGTAAAATACGATAATGCGTTCCATTTAGAAAAAGTACAAAAAGTTTACCTTATTTATGCCATTTAATCAAAGAAAATTATACATGTAGTATTATGTACTTTGTTATTCATGATACGTAAGTAATTCGTTTTACTAGGAAGCTATCTATTGTAATTTGTTTCTGCCGACACTTCAACATTTGACAAAAATGCGCAGATAAATTTGTAGCATGCTTTATTGGAGTGATGGTTTTCAATGTACAATGCAATCGATCTCCATGCTTTCAGCATTTATCTTACTGTGCCAGAAAATTGCTGGTTTGCTGTTACTGCCACTGCCTCCTCCTCCTCATCCTCATCCTCATCCTCATCCTCCTCCTCCTCCTCCTCATCCTCATCCTCTTCCTCTTCCAAAGAAACCCTCTCCACAATTTCCTGCTGTGTAACACACTCTTCGGTCGTTATTTCTTGGCTGTGATCTTCCACAAGCTCATTGATATCATTGTTATCCATTTCTAGTGCCATGCTCTTAGTGAAAGACACAATCTTGTTGACTAGAGGCTCCACAGGTACTGACTCAAATACCTCAGAGTCACATTCGACAACACACTCTAGCCAAAGTGTCTTCCAAGCACAAGTGAGAGTTTTCTCGGTAACTCCTGTCCCATGCCTTTTCAGTCATCTTGATGCAGACAATGATGTTGAAGTGGTATTTCCAAAACTCTCTGAAAGTGAGAGTGATAGCTTCAGTCAACTCAAAGCAAAGCTTGAAGAATCGTTAGTTTAGAGCTTCTTAAAGTTAGAAATAATCTGCCGGCCGGAGTGGCCGAGCGGTTAAAGGCGCTGCAGTCTGGAACCGCATGACCGCTACGGTCGCAGGTTCGAATCCTGCCTCGGGCATGGATGTGTGTGATGTCCTTAGGTTAGTTAGGTTTAAGTAGTTCTAAGTTCTAGGGGACTTATGACCACAGCAGTTGATTCCCATAGTGCTCAGAGCCATTTGAACCATTTTGAAATAATCTGCTAGTCCATAGGCTGGAGTAACGGAATCGTGTTGGGAGGCAGAAATTTTATCTTGATGAATTGAAATTCTTTGAGGAGGTGGTCTAGTAGGCCTGAAGATTGGGCAGGAGCGTTGTCATAACAAGCAAGACATGGAGTGGCAGATTCGTCTGAAGCTAATATTTTTTCACTGAAGGACTAAACAATTGATTGAGCCAATCACGAAAAAGATCATGTGTCACCCAAGCTTTGTTGTTGAATCTCCACATCACATTTAACCTGGACTTAACACTACTTGAAGGCTCGTGGAATTTCCGAATGGTAAACAATCGACGGTTTAATTTTCAAATCTCCACTTGAACTGGTACAGAATAGCAGTGTGAGACAGTCTTTGAATGGCTTGTGGCCAAGCAATGCATTCTCCTCTGCTGTTGTGAAGGTATGCTTTAACATCTTTTTCCATAACAGACCCACTTTGTCACAATTAAAAACCTGTTGCGGCAGATAACCCTCAGAATATATGAGCATCTTGAAGTTGCTGATGAAGTTCTCGGCTGCCTTCGTGTTGGAGCTGGCTGCTTCACTGTGCCTCACAATGCTGTGGATGCTGGTTCTCCTCTTAAATTCTCGAACAATCCATGGCCTCCCTTAAACACCTCTTTGCCCACTTATGATCCTGGCGTCGCCTCAGCGAGGTCAGCGAAAATCATTCTCACCTTCCCATAAACGATGTTCTCATTAATACTGTTCGCCTTGCAATTGTTTTTCATTTATTCATATAAGGACCAACCTTTCAACATTGTGCAGAACTAGAAACCGTTGTTTAGGTACTCTCGTCACTCCTTTTGAAGCATTATCTTCTTAATCTTGTCCTTGTTCTTGAGGATAGTGCAAATAGTTGATGCAGATGATTGTATGTGTATGCTAAATCAGCAATGCTCACACCACTTTCATGTTTTTCAGTGATTTTACCTTTCATTTCTAAAGTCATTTTCTTTCTCTTACGGTCGCCTTCTTGTGGCTTTATCTTTGGGGATATTTCTACAAAGGCAATTAGAATTTGTGCACATAAAAACGCTGTTTGAACAAAAGTTTAGCAAAACTTGTGATTACAAGTTGCACTAAGATGGTAGCAGAAAGAGTGCTAAACCCAGACTGCTGTACATACTAAAGACATTGTTCATATGCTGCTGCCAACAGTGAAAGGTGTTCATATTGTTGAACGTTTTCCCTGCTACACAGAATGCCTGGTGATGACACACTAAATCGTCATCACTCGCTGTGTGAAACATCACTCCGTAAGCAAGTCATTTTTTTACAATTTGTTTTGCTCGTTGTGCGAATTGCGCATCATGGGAAATGATTGTTAAGTGAAGGTCTACTGTACATCTGTAGCCTTGCTGTCGCATTTTGGTTGAGGTGGATGCCACTAGATATCGTCTTCACTATGTGCAGCTTTAGATACTCAACAACAAAACTCACACTTTGAGACTCTCTCTCCTGTATTGTGGTTTAGGCAGTGCTTCGGAAAAAGGGTGGCTGTAATGATCCTGTGTTTGAAATTGAGTTTCACAGCTCAGAAAGCGAAGAAGAATGTGATGTTACTTCATAGAAACTGAAAGTGACGATTGTTCATCGGTTGAGTGATAAGTGCTTGCCAGTGGTAATCCACTGTGCTTCATCCAGCTTCTCCATCTATGTTAACGGAAAACCATTTTGAAATACGTGATTAGACTTCATAGCTACATGGAAACTAAAAAATGACTATGAGTTTCAGGATATTTTAGTGAAAGTTGAGTGCATGAATATACTCGGGATTTTATTATTGGTGATCTTCAAAATTATGCAACTCAATATTTTGAGCTTTAAAAGCTGTATTTGTACAAGGGTGGTTTGGAAAGTTCTCGGTATCACCACGAGAGGTCAGCACTAGTGCAACAAGTTGTTCATGTGATATTTATTGGACTGTTACCCATAAACACGTGCCGCGCCATTGCTCTTGGAAGAGAGCTGTGGCGGTGATGTGGCGCTGTTGTTGTTCCCGCATAGTGATTTGTGAAGATGGAAAAAATTCAGATTCGAGCAGTGTTTAAGTACTTCGTAAAGAAAGGTATGAAAGCAAAGGACATTCATGCAGATTTCCAGAATACACTGGGGACTCTGCTCCTTCATATTCAACTGCTGCGAAGTGGACAAATGAATTGAAATTTGGTCGGGAGAGTTTGGATGATGATCCACACAGAAGTTGGCCGAGATGTGTCACTACTCCAGAAATCATTGCAAAAGTGCACAAAATGGTCATGGAGGATTGCCGATTGAAAGTGTGTGAAATTGCTTGTGCTTGCCAGATGTCATCTGAAAGGGTATATCACATTTTACCTGAAGAATTAGAAATGGAAAAAAATTATCTGCAAGAAGGGTGCCACAACTCTTGACGCTGGATCAAAAACGTGCTGTTGCCATGGCAAAATTATGTGAACTATGGTATGAATTGTTGCCACACCCACCTTATTCACCTGATATGGCTCCGTCAGACTTCCATCTCTTCCCAAAACTGAAAATTTTTCTTGGTGGACCAAGATTCACTTCAGACGAAGAATTGATAGCCAGAGTTGACAACTATTTTTCAGACTTGCAGGAAACTCATTTTCGAGATGGGATCAAGGCACTGGAACATTGTTGGACCGAGTGTATTAATCTAAAAGGAGACTACATTGAAAAATAAAAAAAAGTTTCAGTGATGTAAGTACTTTTTTTTCTATTCCATTCCAAGAACTTTTTAAACCACCCTCGTATGTCTGTGTAATGTCATTCATTATAGGACGTCTTTAATTCATAAAAAAATATTGTTTTTTGGAACAATGGAAATTCCATGATCGAGTGTAACAATATTATGAAAAGGATAGGTGCTACTCATCATATAGTGAAGATGCTGAGTCACAGATAGGCCCAACAAAAGACTGTTAGAAAGTGAGCTTTCGGTCAGGAAGGCCTTTGTCCACATACAAACGCAAACACAAACACAATTTACACACACATGACCACCGTCTCTTGCTTCAGCTGCCAGAGACTGTGTGTGTGTGTGTGTGTGTGTGTGTGTGTGTGTGTGTGTGTGTGTGTGGTCTATTTTTGAGAAAGGCCTTGTTGGCCAAAAGCTCACTTTCCGACAGTCTTTTTGTTGTGTGTATGTGCCAGTCAGCATCTGCGCTATCAGTGGCAGTATATTTGCTGTTGTTATTGTGTCAGCATGCACTAATGTGCACTCATGATCATAAATACGTATGTAGGCTAAATGACCACACGACAAAAGTAAATAAATTGAAAAGTAATATGTGTGAAAAATATTAATACTCAGTAAAAAAATAGTGCATCCACACAAATTGTGGTAAAAAATGTGTAAAATTTATGAAGCTCTCCAAAATGGAAAATGTTTCAAACATGGAAGCAAACATCAGCATATTACAGAATTTAAAGATACTCCCCCTACAGTTTGCATGAAATACGGTTTTGTGTGGAAATGTGAAAGGTACTTCACAATATTTTGTTGCACAAAATAGAGTGCAGGTCTTCTGCCACACCATGGGCTGCCCTCTCAGCAACAAAGTACATGGTATACAAATATGATCTATTCATTTGTGTGCTCCACAAGCACAACATATCATTTCTAGGTGTTGAGAGCACTTAACCTCATTGGTTAAAAGATGCTGGAGGTGGAAGCGACTGTCTTCTTCCAATGCATTTACCTTAATTTGTGTGTCCTGTCACACATCACAATTCCAGCTTCTTTCGCAGCACCTCTGTGTGGAAAATTTAAAATGTAGATATTTTTCACATGGTGTAGTACCCTTGAAATACCATGTGATTCTGCATCCTAGATGCCTTGTTCATGTAACAAGTGCATCTTGACTACACAGGGCGCAACAAATTTGTCACCTTGCTAAGACCACCAGTGAAATTTGACATGGTGAGGCTGATGAACAGTGTAATAAATATGATAAACTAACTGCTGCTTTGCTCACATATTAGTAGTTTTGTTATGATGTGTGATGGTGAGTCAGTAAGCAAGTGAGTAATTTTACAGTACGTCTGTATAAATAGCGGTGTAGAAATATATGTATAAAAAATGTATGCACTGCCATTATTTATCTGAATGCATACATTATATTTTATAATTATAGTTAAAATGCCTCAATTCATTACATTCATGCAGAAGTAGAATTTTTAGTGTTTTCTCTGGCTCACATAGTACTGAAAGTGAGAGTTTGCCACAAGGGCAACACATACCAACCATTTCTCCATTCCATTATAATGATTTATAGTACCCACAGTCCCACATTTTTGATCCATCCCCCTCTCTGCCGTACAGCCTTTAAATGACACTGCCATCATGAGCCTTTAAGTTTTTTTTTTTTGGAGGCTGTAACAGTTGCACGACACTTTGCGTCTAAGATGTGACGGGTTTGTGACTGTTCTAATGTCTCTGTAGCGCTTAAGGCCATCTGAGCACTCTTAGAACTACAGGCGAAATGTGACTTAAGTTTGCAGGACTTATAGTAACTGTTGTAAATATGGTTTTCGAGCTGACCGCCCGATTTTACGGATGTATCTCCACCAAAATTCTCCAGCTGTGTCAGGTAGTGTAGGAACCCAATATCATGAACCAGTTGCACAATGATATGGAATTTGCACTGTCACAGAATAATCTGTATACACTAAGATTCTCTGACCAGCTTGCGAGTGTCGTCTGCATGCCACTCACATATACCATATTTAAAATGTTAGTAATACTCAAAAAGATACAACTTCGTGAAGTAGTCTAGGGTCTTAGTCAGGATTCAGACTATCTCCATGCCAAATACCATCAGAATCAGTTCAGCTGTTGAGTCATGAAAATAAAACTAAGTTAATTGCTTTCACAATTAAAAATAATAGTATTGTAGCGCCTCGAGAATTTCGGGGTGAATTCTAGAGATACTCGTATTTCACCGTCTCAAACACATGATATTTTATGGATGTGTGTGTGTGTGTGTGTGTGTGTGTGTGTGTGTGTGTGTGTAAATCTGTCTACTGCGCCATAGTTTATGTATGTGCAGGATGGGCATGTGTTATCAGAAGACTGAAGTTGTGGCGGTCTATCGGCACTGAGAAGTGGTGGCCTCAGAAGCCATATGTCTAGTATGAGGAGTAATCGAGGGCTACTCTTTGGCAGTGAAATAGTAGCGATTGTTGGGAACAAACAAAATATGTTTTATCTAGAGACTCTTATACTCTGTTGTTTGACTTGCTAGGAGCAAGAACTGTTTTGACAAGGGTTATTAAAATCAAAAGAGACATTAATAGTATATGTTAAGTAATAATGTTTTCCAGACGGGGTCGATCTGCAAGACTTGAAAGCGCATGTGAAACTTATGTAGTTTTTTTATTGTGAAGAAGAAAATATAGTGAAGTTGATAAGAAAATATTCTGAGAGTAAGAAATCATTTCAAAAGTAGAGAAGTAGTTCAGTATCATTTCCCTAACCAGCACGAAATCTTCGGAGAATAAGCATTGTGAAGATCGGCGCAGCCGTCTGTCCTAAGAAGAAGATTGGCTGCACACAATACGTAAATCACCCGTGAGAGACATGCGAGTCTTGCACCCCAGTACCGTACAGTCTCCGCTCGTCCTGAAAACGTAGAGTATTAGTATGATAATATGGATTAAACACGTTGAGAGTGGAATAAGCATTATATCGATTTCGTTGAATCATATTACATAGAACAAATCGACTAATAAAATAATTTTCACAAATATGATAAAGTTCAAAAGCGAAAGAGTAAATAGCTTTTTTAGAGAGTAAATATTTATCCTTAATTTGTGTAATGTTCTTCAAATCAATAAATGTCTTGTACTACATACTTCGTAAAGCAGCCTGCCTCCATCAAGCTTCATGCTATCTCAACCCAACGTCCGTCAGCAGTGCAGGCGTGAAAATGTAACAGACAGAGTCACTTCGGCATTTATAATATTTGTATGGATTTAGTCTTGTAAATGTAATCAGCAGCACAGTCTTGTTGGTCTGAATCCTGACTAGCTGCAGCTCCTCACATTAGTCTGTCCAGTGCATGCAACTGCAACCTACAACAATTTGAACCTGCTTATTGTTATAACCTTTAATTCACTAATAATTTGCGTGGATATACAAACGTAGAAACAATAGTGAGTTTCATGCTACCAACTCCGTATCTGTCACTCAATTGCCGTGCCGTGACATGCGGCTGGCGCCGTTCATAGCTAGGTGGCACTCCCGCGCTCAGCCGAGCTGCGGAGTGCCTCTATCGCCGTGTTCGCATACTGACGTAGTGGCACTTTTAAATCTCGTGGCACTGTCACAACACTTTTCCCCCCTTGAAAAAAAGACACTCACTTCCTTGGAGACACGGACAGTGTGGAGACATCCATGGCCTCTTGGGAGACCCCGAGAAGATCCCGCGGAGAAACACGAGAATATGGTCGAAAATGTCCAGGACGGAAGCTTGTGCGTGGAACGTGCCTCCTGGACGAGATGATGGGTGAAAACTCCGGAGCAGCATCCATAGGTGTCGCGGACCTGGGGGTGTGCTCCAGAGACATGGGTCCCGGAGAAGGCGGCGCCGTGACTGGGGCCGGTTCCGGCGTACTCGGAAGCGGCAGCGACGTTGGCTGCAGCAACACGCGCGGGAGATCGGCAGCAGCGACAGGACTGGCTTCTCGGGCTGGTGGAGGCGAAAGAAGGGGCGGTGGCACCGGCGTGGCCAGCACTCGTGGGCGCATCTGGTTGTAATGGCGAACAACCATGCTGTCGTCTGTACGTATTTCACAAAGCCGGCGGCCGCGAAGAGCCTTGACCACCCCTGGAATCCATTTAGGGCGAGATCCATACCCTCGTGCCCACACGTCGGCACCCACCGAGTATTTTCCCGCACTAGGGGACACAGTACTAGGCCTGACAGGGTGAAGCAGGTGCAGTAGAGTGCACGGTTGGCGGCCATGCAAGAGTTCAGCAGGGCTGCGATCACCCAGAGGCGTGAAGCGATAAGAACTCAGAAATTGCAACAGAGCGTCATCGGTAGAAAAATCAGTAAGGAATTTTGCATCTGGCTTTTGAAAGTGTGGACAAGGCGCTCGACCTCCCCATTTGATTGGGGATGGAAGGGCGGTGCTGTAACATGATGAATCCCTTGTCCAGTACAAAAATCATGGAAGGCCTGCGAAGAGAACTGAGGGCCATTGTCCGTGACAATCGTGGATGGAAGACCTTCTAGCGCAAAGATTTTGGACAAAGCCAGTGTCGTCGCCGCAGTGGTGGGCGACGGACATCGAACAACAAACGGGAACTTCGAGAAGGCGTCAATCAACAGTAGCCAATAAGTGCTGAGGAAGGGGCCGGCAAATTCAGCGTGCACCCGTTCCCATGGCTGCGCCGGATCAGGCCATGGAGAGGGCATTGTACGGGGTGCAGCCAGTTGTTGAGCACACTGACCACACGCAACGACCATGTGGGTGATGTCCGAATCGATACTGGGCCAATAAACATGCCTGCGGGCCAGGGACTTAGTCCGAGAAATCCCCCAATGGCCTTCATGCAATAGTTTGAGAACATCTTTGCGAAGAGAAGCTGGCACCACGACCCGTGGAGATGCGCCATCCGTGGCCAGAACAACAACACCCTCACGAACAGACAGACGAAGGCGCAAGGCATGGTAGTTGCGAAGGGGGTCCGATGCCCGGCCCTTGGTCCTGTCCGGCCAACCCCGTTGAACAAAACCGATCGCCTGACGCAGGACCGGGTCCCGCGCAGTAGCCGACGCGACCTGCGAACCTGTAAGCAGAAAACCCTCGACCGCACGACGTTCTTCCTCATCAATGTGGAAACAGAGTAGTTCATCTCGATCGAAAACCGGGTCAGGGCCCATCGGCAAACGCGACAACGCGTCAGCGTTGGCGTGCTGGGCCGTGGGGCGATAGTGAATCTCATAGTGAAAACGAGACAAGTATAAGGCCCAACGTTGCAGGCGGTGAGCTGCCTTATCCGGAAGCGACGCCGAGGGGCTGAACAGAGAGACCAGCGGCTTGTGGTCGGTGATGAGGTGAGACTTAGAACCATACAAAAAAACGCTGAACTTTTTTAGAGCATAAATGATAGCGAGCGCCTCCTTTTCGATTTGAGAGTAACGCCGTTGGGCATCGTTGAGGGTCTTGGAAGCATAGGCGATGGGTCGTTCCGACGCATCGATGGGCGGGAACAGCCCCTAGGCCCTACTGTGACGCGTCAGTCGCCAGAACCAAGTGCTGACCCGGACGGAATGTGGCAAGACAAGGCGCCGACTGCAAATGAGCCTTCAGGCGGACAAAAGCCTGCTCACACTCGTCGGACCAACAGAAAGGAACGTTTTTGCGTAACAGCTGATGCAGACGATGAGCCACCGCCGCCGCGGATGGAATGAATTTGTGATAATAAGCAATCTTGCCTAGAAACCCTTGAAGTTCTTTGACCGTAGACGGCCGGGGTAGAGCGGTAATGGCCGCAACGTGCTGACGTAGAGGACGTATACCCTCACAGGACAAATGGAAACCAAGATACACAATGGAGGGTTGGAAGAACTGTGACTTGTCCAGATTGCACTTCAACCCAGCCGAATGCAGAACCCGAAATAATGAACGCAAATTGCGAGTGCTCCTCAGTGGAGGCCCCCGTGACAACAATGTCATCCAGGTAGTTGATGCAGCCAGGAACGGAAGCCATGAGCTGTTCTAAAAACCGCTGAAAAATGGCCGGCGCGCTAGCGACACCAAATGGTAACCACTGGTACTGATACAACCCACAAGGAGTGTTGATGATGAGAAATTCCTTGGAAGGCGCATCCAACGGCAACTGATGGTACGCCTCTGATAAGTCAAGTTTGGAAAAGAACTGGCCCCCAGCGAGCTTGGTAAATAACTCATCAGGACGGGGAAGAGGATAAGTGTCAATGAGGCTTTGAGCGTTGACAGTGGCTTTAAAATCGCCACACAATCGCAGACTCCCATTTGGTTTAGAAACCACCACGATTGGCGATGCCCATTCGCTGGAGGTAATAGGAAGGAGAATCCCGGAAGCTGTTAACCTGTCTATCTCAGACTTGACAGGTGCACGCAACGCCATCGGAATAGGGCATGCCCAGAAAAACTTAGGGCGAGCTGTAGGTTTAAGAGTAATGTGGGCTTCAAAATCCTTGGCACGACCCAGACCAGCAGAGAACACGGACGAGAATTCAGAACACAATCCATCCAGTTGTTGATACGGAATATCCTCAGATATGAGGTGCACATCATCATCAATGGAGAACCCAAACAACTGGGAAGCATCATAACCGAACAGATTTTCAGTGCCCGCATGATCCACCACATAAAACGTGAGGGGCCGAACAACAGACTTGTAGGCAGTGGAAGCATCAAACTGGCCAACGATAGGAATTTTCTGTTTATTATAAGTTCTCAGATTTCGCGTAACTGGAGACAAGGGAGGGGAGCCCAACTCCAAATACGTGCGAGAATTAATGAGAGTTACTGCAGAGCCAGTGTCCACTTGCATGCGAATGTCTTTATCCAGAACACGAACAGTAACAAACAACTTATTTGTTTGAGAAAGCACACAGTTAACATCCATGTCCAATGTCTCGTCCTCGTCGACAGGAACTTTAGGGGACCGACACACACAGGCAATGTGGCCTTTTTTCCTACATGAATTACACGTGGCCCATTGTTTTGGACACGCGGCCCTGTCATGCTGTACGAAACAACGTGGACAAGAAGGAAGTGCGGAACGAACCTGCTTCTGTGGCTGCTGTTTTCGCTGCGAGCGTGGCGGCCCAACGCGACATTGTTGACGTGAGTGCACCGCCGCCACATCATCGGTCCCCTGGGAAACAGGCAAATTGTCCATGTCGAAAGTGGTCTGGAAAGCGCCTACATCACACCATGCGTCTATTTGCGCACCAGCAGCGTGAGACACTTCAAAAGATTGAGCGATGCTCAGAACTTCCGACAATGACGGGTTCGGCAGTTGTAAGGCACGTTGCCGAACTTCTTTATCAGGAGTAAGCCGTAGAATAGCATCCCTAACCATTGAATCAGCATAAGACTCATGATGAGTGTCCGTGACAAACTGACATTTCCTACTCAGACCGTGTAGTTCCGCCGCCCAAGCCCGGTAAGATTGATGGGGCTGTTTACGACACCGGTAGAACGCCACGCGGGTGGCAACGACGTGTGTGTTTTTTCGGTAATAGTTAGACAATAAGTCACACATTTCTTGGAAGGACAGAGAGGCAGGTTCCCGCAGAGGGGCTAACTGAGATAGCAGCTGATAGATCCATGGGGAAATCCAAGATAGAAATAACGACTTACACATAGGAGCGTCGACAACGCCGAAAGCCAAGAAGTGTTGTCGCAAACGCTTCTCATAATCCTCCCAGTCTTCAGCAGCCTCGTCGTAAGGAGGGAACGGAGGCTGAGAAGAGGAAGACAGACGATGAGTAAGCGACGTCGACAACGCCTGAATAGCAGCCGTCAGCTGTGTTTGTTGTTCAATGTGTGCTTGCAGAAGCTGTTCCATGTCTGCCCAGACACGAATGCACAATTCCCCAACGCAGGAAAAAAAATATCCGACCTCGTCGCCAAAAAGTGTTATAACCTTTAATTCACTAATAATTTGCGTGGATATACAAACGTAGAAACAATAGTGAGTTTCATGCTACCAACTCCGTATCTGTCACTCAACTGCCGTGCCGTGACATGCGGCCGGCGCCGTCCATAGCTAGGTGGTGCTCCCGCACTCAGCCGAGCTGCGGAGCGCCTCTATCGCCGTGTTCGCGTACTGACGTAGCGGCACTTTTAAATCTCGTGGCACTGTCACAACACTTATAGCATTCGAGCCTTGGTTTCCATGTACATTTTTATTCCCTAACCATTACCTAGTCAACTGTTTGAAATAAAATGACAGCACAGGTTGACTGTTATTTTAGTTTCAAATCCCACGACCGGTTTGAGTCCCCGAGGTCATTTTCCCGTGGTTATACGTTAAGCGTCCTGAGAGAACACAGAACAGAAACTGCTTGTGGTACTCAAAATAAAAATAAATGTGCAACTGGTGCAGACTTTTTTATTCTAAATCAATGCTACAGTTACATCACAACTATTGCTTGATGTTTCAGGATACATCAGTAGTTTTGCGTCCAAGGATCATTTTTCAGTGATGTATGGTCAATTCATTGGATACAAGGAAATAAGAAGTCATGTATACAGACATATGAAAATGCTCACTTTGTCAGAATTAAGTAACAGGAGAGATATTTTTAAAAAAATAGGAAATTGCACTTACTAAGTAATGATCGTAACTCCTATTGTAGTACCATTTTACAGACTATAAGGCGCTACAAATTACAAGGCGCACCGTAATATTTAAGCGGTTTTTTAAAAAATAACATTTTTACCATTTTTACGAAGAGATTGCAAAGCCAGACTAAAACATATTCTTGGTTCATCCAGCATCCATTTGTTCCATACCTCTCTCATAAACGCTTTAAATGCTTTATTTATTGAGACATTAAGAGGTTGCTATTGTGAAGTAATGCCTTCTGGAATAACAGCAAGCTCTGTATTTCCCTGTCTCAGTTTCTCTTTCACAGAATTTTTCAAGGTACTGCTAAACTGAAGTAGCACAAGAAGAGAACTCTTCTTGAATAAAGTACCATTCGTTCTATCCTACACTATGTTAATCCATCATTTCATACCAGCCTCATCCATCCAACCCTTGTGATGTACATGAACAACGACACTTGGCAGTATTTCTTTTTCCGTTTCCTTGGACAAATTGTAAACTTTTAATTCCTAATAGAAAATGCTGTTAAGTGTCCTATTAACTATCTCTTCTTTTTATTAAGCTGTTCAAATTAGGTCTCTTTTCCCTGTCTTGAGTCAGTATGGTATCATTACTTATCCAGTCAGCCCTACTGTTCTTCGGCATTCTTGTGTTAGACCACATTTCAAAATCTTCTATTCGCTTCTTTTCTGCAGTGTTTATCATCCCCATTATTCCATTCTGTCTACAATTCAGACTAATACTTACATAAGAGAGTCCCTGTCACTTACAAATTATTATTAACATTTTCATCTGTTTGAGTAAAACTGTTCATCCACATACAGTAAATATTCCGCAAGCAACCAAAGAGTATGTGGTGGAGGGTACCTTGTATCACTACTAGTCACTCCCTTTCTTGTTTCACTTGCAAATGGAGTGAGGGAAAAATGACTGTCTGTATCAGTGATCAGTGGTCCTCAAGCTGTAAGGTGCAACCCCACCCAGGAGGAGGAGGAGGAGGAAGGAAGCAAATGGTATGCAGGGGGGGGGGGGGGGGGGTGCAGTGTATTAAAAAACATTCTTAGTAGCAAACAGTTATGTTTCTCGTTTCCTTCGACAAGGAAGGTGCTGTTGACCTGGATTGAATATCGTTTGGCGTTGGGGTTCCGCCAGATGCGTTCAATGACAGTGAAACTGTGGTCATATATTTAGCAATGTTTTAAATCATCGAGCAAGGTGGGTGACGTCTGCCATCGGCGGAATCACCCGTTATCGGCTGCACTGTCACTGTATCCTTAACTGTTGTGCACAGTGCAAGCTTTGGATCATCTATTTTACACCTTACAATACGAAGAATTTCCTGATTAGTGACAGATGTGACGACACCAGTGTTTTATCAACTGGAGGAGCAGAAGTCATTACTCCAAAGTCAAAAACAAGAACTATTTATTGCTAGGATTCATGAAACTCCAACCAGTGGTGAAGTACATCTGCAGTGTGTAATTTATATAACCATTTTAGATGCTGACAGAACAAAGCCTGAAAGGTTAGACACATGCTGAAACCAAAACATCCTGAATTAATGGAAAAACCAAAAAGATTTTTTTTTTCAGGAAATTAAATGTTTTACTGCATTCTCAGGAGAACTGTACTAAAATGATGAGTGTGACTTCTAAGGCCCTTTTATCCTCTTACCAGATTTTGCAAAGGATTGCTAAATGTGAGAAACCACACAAGGTGGTAAAAATTCTGGTTTTACCAGCAGCAGCAGTTGATGTAGTGTCACATTGTGTGGTGAGTCACGTGCTAAACAGTTGAAAAGTATTCCTGTCTCTAATGACACTGTGCGTAGAAAAATCTTTGACATTTTTCACGACATTTTTGAGCAGTTAATAAATAATTTGCATTACAATTGCTTTGCACTTCAAGTGTATGAAGCAACTGATATTCATGAAGATGCTCATTTGATTGCTTATGTTCATTTCATTGACGAGTTTAACATTCAAGAGGAATTGTTATTCTGTGAGGCGTCAATACTTCTTTAGTCAAAATGGAATATCGTAGAATAGGTGCATTGGAGAATGCCCATATGGAGCTCAGTGTCTGGAATTTGTGGTGGATTGGAAACGAAAGTTAAATCTGTAGCTCCTGATGCAGTATTGACTCACTGCATGATACAGTGGGAGGCTCTGGCCGCTAAAGAAACCTCTTAATGATTTGCTGTGAATGGATATAGAAACAGTTAATATTATTAAGTCAAAATATATAAATTCAAGGCTTCTTAAAGCGCTACATGAGAAGATGGATGATGAACACACTCATTTGCTCTTTTTCTTAGTAGTGTTGATGGCTTGCAAGGTGTAAAGTACTAAAAAGAATGTTTGAACTGAGGAATAAGATATTCTGTTTTTTAAAGGAGAGAAGTCATTCTCTGGAGGAGAATTTTCTATTGAAAATGGCTTACTTCACTGACCCTTTTGAGAAGTACTATCTTGTCCTGTAAAAGTGAAGACTTTCATAAAGAAATTAGACCTATGTCAAAACTGAATGGAAAATGGCATTCTAGACATGTTCCCCACTCTAGTGTTAGGGTGTCAGAGGACACAGATAAACCAATACTTGTGCTGGAGATAAAAGTCTGTCTTCTCCATCATCTTGGAACACTAAAGTTCACTTCAAAAAGTATTTCAGCTATGATTCTGATAAATTTAATTGGATTAAAAATATGTTCAAAAATACTTCTATTTCCATCCAACGGATCTTCCAACTCCTTTTTCATCTCAGATAGAATTACAATATCAATTTTTAGGACACTGTACGTCTATCGATAAAAGCCGAACACTTGTAGGATTGCTTTGTTTGTCTGTACATCCAACTGTTAAGGCTTCTTTTTCTCAGGAATGGGTAGATGTATGAAGTTGAAATTTGTCACATACTAAGGTCTATGATCCATTGGTGGTGTAAAAAATATAACCTTCTAAGTCAATTCTATGAAAAGACACAGCCATTTATGTCACATTTTGATATTTGCAAACATACTGATCAAAACCTATAGGGTACTTCCCACTCACGTAGAATTGTGAAATGTATCAGGAAACAATGTTCCACAGTACAGGTAAAGCAAAAAATCTGAAAAATCATGATTTATAATTATATCACATGAAAAAAATAATTTTTTGCCAGCTGACTGTCTATTTGTCTCTGTCCATCTATTAAGATCCCTTTTTCTAGGAACAGGTAGACGTGTTGAGTTGAAATTTGTGATATACTGAGATGTGTGGTCTCGTGGGAGGGGAAAAACTTTAGTACGTTGTTCTTGAAGTCTGAAGGTATTTCACTGGTCTCGGATATTCTTCACACCAGGGAATGTTGTCTGTTCTAAGTTTGATAAACTGGATATATTCATCACTGTAATCTGCAATCCTTACTTATATAAAACAGGCTTATTTTTCTGTCTGTCTGTCAGTCAGTCGCTGGTTTTTTTTAGCCCCCCCCCCCCCCCCTTAAGTTA
Organism: Schistocerca americana; assembly: GCF_021461395.2. NCBI lineage: Eukaryota > Metazoa > Arthropoda > Insecta > Orthoptera > Acrididae > Schistocerca > Schistocerca americana. The sequence goes on from NC_060127.1 coordinate 119,694,268, forward strand.
TCAGTTTTGGGCAATGTCTCCGAAACTGATAAACAACAAAATAAATAATTTAGGAGTAAAGAAATCTTCCTAGCTTTCAGAATAAATCCATTGTCGAGCTAGGGTAATCTCTCTCTCTCTCTCTCTCTCTCTCTCTCTCTCTCTCTCTCTCTCACACACACACACACACACACACACACACACACCTCTACCTACCTTTATTGGGCCTGTCAATGACTCAATGCTTCTGTTTTTCGGTAAGTGGTCTCCTTTACTCCTTAACTGTTTACATTCTACCTGAACTTTCCTACTGTATTTAAAGTGGGTCGTAATCCTCTGCTCACAAAGATAAAAAAATATTATATCTGGTTACAGTATAAAAGTTGTCTAACAAATTGTATGTTAGAGTTACAGAATAACCTATTGTAGTGGGACTGTCAGTTCACTCTCATTACTGAAACTGTACTCACATGCTTCCATTTTATATTAAAATTTAAAAGAAATTTGGTTTTAGCAAACACCTGTTATTAATCTTTACTTTTGCATACGTGCGGAACCCTCCTAACACTAAACAGTTGTTATTGAATGTAATTTTTAAAATAGCTTTCACAATTTTTAAAATAGCTTTAAAAAAATGGTTTCACACCTCTCGTGGTGTAACTAGGTGCTAGGTTATCAAAACTGCACATATTTGTCATATTCCTTATTTATGCAAAAGAGGCTTATTTTTCTGCATGTCAGTCACTGATTTTTATTTCAGAATTTCTTTTAAAATCTTAATATAAAGTGACAGCGTATGAGTATGGTTTTAGTGTATGACTATGAAGTCATAGTTCCTTTATGATAGGTTACTTTCTCACTAAAACGTATGGTATGTTATACAGCTTTTGTATTGTAATTAGATTACAAAAATTTTTAGTTTTTTTTAAACAGAAGGTTAGGATGAAATTGTAATTTATTTTTGTTGTTTAACAGATCTGGAGGTGGGCAACATTGCCCATAACCAGCAATTTTCAAAGAAAAAGCAGCTTTCAACAGACAGAAAAATAATCCTCTTTTGTATCTGCTCCAAGGTCTTTCAGTGCTCTATTGAATTCTTCATCCATCTCGTATTCATCCAGTTCCTTTTCCCTTGTGCAATATCGTCTTCAAATAACTTTCCTTTGTATAACCCTAACTAACCAAGCAGCTATCAACAGACACAAAACTAATCCTCTTTCGTATCTTCTCCGAAGTCTTTCAGTGCTCTGTCGAATTCTTCACCCATCTCGTATACATCCAGTTCCTTTTCCCTAGCACAATATTGTCTTCAAGTAGCTTTCCTTTATATAACCCTTGTGTATACTCATTCCACTTTTCAAGATTTATCTTCTTTGGTTAGTACTGGATCTATGCACGCCATAAGTGTTTGCACAGATGCAAAGCTTGAGAGTAAACTTTGGCACATATTTCTGTCAGAAAAACTGAACATACAGAGGATTAAGGAAAAGTTTCTGCCATGAATGCATCAGAACAGTCCGAATTTTCTTTCAAAGCTTGTCACTGGAGATAAAAATGTGGTTTATGAGAACGACACCCCTAAGAAGCAGTCATTGCAATGAAAGAGTGTGCATTGATCTCGACCAACAAAGCTTGGCAAGTCAAGAGTAACATCATGTCCACATTGATCTTTTGTGTGTGTGCACTGATGGGATTGTACATAAGGAGTTCATCCCTTCCAGACAGACTCTGTTAAGCTGTTTTAATATGTTTAAGGGAGGACATGATGTGAAATCATTGACAGAAGTGGTATATGAATGATGGGGTACTTCACCATGTCAGTGCAGAAAAGAATGCAGCCAACATCAGGAATTTTTCACTAGTAACAAAATGATTTTTGCTCCTCTAACCTCTATCTCCCTTGTGGTATGTAAACCACTTGTATGGAATTCAAAGAAAGCAACTGTTCTTTAACCTACAAACTTTACTGAAGTAATATTCAGTGTTTAGTTTGTGGTAGATTCGGACATCTGTGTCAGTACAGGTGGAATTACTTAACTTTTGACTTCATCTTGTTCGTTACTTTGTCTAGTAGGTATATTCTGCTTAGCTAGAGATCCTAAGGTTGCAGGTTGTTAATATGTGCCATTAAAAAAATTCATTAAAGCATGTTGTGTTTCTTCTTCACTATTAATTTTAATACATTTTTAACACATTTGTAACACTGCACTTTTGCAAATACTACATGATTAATAATCATGCTTTCCCTATTTGCGTGTTTCACAACCTCAATCTACATGTACTTAGTGCAATGGACGAATAGCCCATCAGATACAGGTGCTTTCTACCAACTCTATATAGGGTCAACAATGATAGCTTGCAACTATCAATTATTACAGTCTGTTATAAGTTGAGCATTTATTTATATCGCTAATAAATTTACAAGTGATGTTATGAAAATAAAAAAAAAAAATCAGTAATGATCTTTAACATTAATTACCTAGGAATCAAATTATGGCTCTTTTAAATATGTCAAGAAAATTCTAGAAAAATACTAGTGTCATTAGAATCAGTGTAGCTTTAGTATTAACAATACATTTGTTTTCATGTCAACTGTAGGCACATATATATAGCCTCAATTAAACTGTAATATTATTAGTAGTATTTTTATGTATCACATAGCACAAATTCAGGAAGTATCGAGTACTACAGTATGTGGTGGAAAGAAGTTCCTCTGACCAGTTCCATACGCTCCCCAACTGCTCTATTTACCAGACATAGCTCCAGATGACTTTGTCCCCTAGCTTAGGATGGAAACAAGTTGAAGGGATGAAGATTTGATATGATAGAGGTGATTCAGGTGAACTACAGGGGATACTAAACATCCTAACAAAGAAAGACTTCCAGGTTGATTTTCAAAAGTAGCAGAAATTTTGGGATTTAGTCACCGAGGGGATTACTTTGAAGATGAAGATGATGGTGCAGAATGAGATCTAGGTGAGACATAATAATTTTAAAATGTATTTCATGAACTTTTGGATACCACCTCATATACTAAAGGATCCGGAGTACATGTAATCACACTTCACATTTTCCTTCGCACAGTCTCTTCCTCGCTCTCCGTAGGTTACTAAGCGGAAGATTATATTTTCAGAAATTTTTGTTGCCATCATTGAACATCGTAATGAAACTAATTGCATTTTCCTTTTATGGCAAGAATTAGTCTTTTCCCCCATGTAAAATTGTAATTTATTTATATTTGTGACTAATCTTTGAATTTAAATTACTTTTTATTTGCTTCAGGTTCTACCAAAGCTGGCAGAATTTTCGCGACAACAACCCATATGTCGGTAAGATACTGGACTGGAAGACACGTTACGATGAATCGGACAATCCAGTGGTACGTGCCTCCAGACTACTAACTGATAAAGTGTCAGATGTGGTCGGCGGTCTCTTTCAGAAGACAGAGCTGTCCGAGACAATGACTGAGCTGGTGAAACTGGATCCTAATTTCGATCGACATCGTTTTCTTAGAGACTGTGAGACGGACATAATTCCAAACATCCTAGAAGCCATATCCAGAGGAGATCTGGAAGTTTTGCGGGACTGGTGCCATGACGCTCCATACTCGTAAGTAATCCTCTGGGATATCATCGTTGATTTACAATCAACACCTGTATATCAGTTTGGACTGTGCTACATCCATATTGTGGTTGAAGCTCATATCTGTCCATTTTTTCCCTTGAGCAAATACAAATTCTTTTTGTTTAACACTCAGACATGTTTTGTTGGTTGGCTGATTTGGGCGAGGGGACCAATCAGAGGAGTAATCGTTCTCATCGGACTGGGGAAGGATGAGGAGGGAAGTTTGCCGTGCCCTTTCAAAGGAACCATTCCGGCATTTGCCTTGAGCCTGTCATGTTTCAGTGAAGTTTAGTGATTGAGGATTCATTTGTTTTTTGTCAAATAGGATGTACATAAATTTTGAAGTCTTCTTCTGTAGTCATTCATTTTCTGGTCATCTTCTTCAGTAAGTTTTCAGAAAATTGCCCAGTACCGTTTCATTTGTTCTGATCTTTTTCGTTGTTCCTCATCTAAAAATTGACCAGTACGTTTTCATTCATTCTCATCTTTTTTGTTGTTCCTCATCTGTAAATACATTTTTCATTGTATGTCACTTGCCAATTTTTGGTTTAAATATTATGTTTATGTTTTTTGAAATACTTTAAATTTTCTGTTTTGTTTTTCAAAGCATTCAGCATTAATTCTAGCTCTTTCATATACTTCCTGATTTCCTTTATCTATCCCATTGTTGCTTCATCTTCCTAAGTTTATATATAATTTTTCTTGGTAATCTGGTTTCTGTTGTCCTCATAATGTGACACACACACACACACACACACACACACACACACACAGAGAGAGAGAGAGAGAGAGAGAGAGAGAGAGAGAGAGAGAGAGAGAGAGAGAGAGAGAGGGGGGGGGGGGGGACTTTTTTCTTCCGTATCTGTAATGGGCTCGGGTTCATTGTACACCACTTCATTTGAGACTACTGACCATTTTCCAGTTTCCTGATATTTTGTGTTTATCCATGTTCTAGCTATTCTTGTCTCTACTTTTGGGATTTTGTTAATTCTGTTTTAGTGACTCTGAAGAGAGTTTCACTGCTGTATGTCACCCCTGGTTGAACCACTGTCTTATAATGTTTTAATTTAGATTGATAGATATTTTTTACTGCATGTAGGCCATGTTCATTTTTCAGCTTTTATCATTCTGTTAGTTCTTTCTTGCTATGCAGATTGCACATCCAAGTTGTACGTTATAATTTCTCCTTAGCATTTAAATTGTTTCACTATTTTTATTTTCCTGTTATGTGGTTGATTACTAGTGGATCTGCTACCATTCTCTCACTTTTTATCGAATGATATCTGGAGTCCTATTTTTGTGCTATATTTTGTAGACTTGTTATTTGATTTTTTTTCTTCTTGAGTGTTATTAGCTAGTAACACTAAGTCATCTTTGAGTCTCGAGCAGTTTAAGTCTATTTAATCTTTCTTGGTTACAGTTCTTAAGTTTTTATGGTTTTCCTCGTACCATTCCCTTGTCTCGTACTCCTGAGTGCAGATGAAAAGTAATGCCGATAAACCATCTCCCTGTCTCAATTATAAATGACTCAGATATCTCTCCTCTGAACTTCACTTTAGATTTGACATTTGTTAGAGTTAATTTTATCATTTCTGTTAATTTGGGATGAGTCTGAAATTCCTTAGTATATTCATCTTTGAAGTTCTGTGGGTACAATAATAAGCTTTTTTGAAGTGTTCAAAGTTTATGACTTGTTGTTTTTGTCTCATTTTGTAGTAATCCATTACCAATTTCAAAGTGATTATCTGTTCTGGACAGCATCTCTGTGGCATAAATCCTTCTAAATTCTCCTAGGTGCAGTTCAAGTTGATCTTTACAATGATTGTATAGAATTATTGTCATAACTTTATATGCAGGACCAAAAGGGAAATTCCTTTATAATTGTCTCAATTTGTCTTCTTTGTGTAAGGGGTGGATTATAGCTGTAGTCCAGTGTTCTGGTAGTTCTTCTTTGTTCAAGGTTTTCACAATGCAGTGGTGCAATATCTTCACTGGCATTTCCAAAGTTCTGCAAATGTTTGATTTTCTCCTCTTGCTTTTTAGTTTTTGAGCCCTTTCAAAGCTTTGTAGACTTCATGGCTTGTGGGTGGCTGTATGTGGTTTTTTTTTTTTTTCCTATGGGACTCAACTGCTGAGGTCATTAGTCCTCTAGAATTTAGAACTAGTTAAACCTAACTAACCTAAGGGCATCACACACATCCATGCCCGAGGCAGGATTCGAACCTGCGACCGTAGCGGTCTCGCGGTTCCAGACTGCAGTGCCTAGAACCGCTCGGCCACTTCGGCCGGCGGGTGTTTTGTTGGTGGGTATATATTTTCTGCTGTTGTTTTAAAAGGGTATCTGTGCTTATCTGAAATAAATCTGAAGATCTTCACAGTTTAGTAATTTGTTAAATGTTTCTTATAAAAGTTTTGTATTTTTTATAGCTGTGGCCATCTTATTGTTTTTATCCTTATTCGTTAATTTTGGAGGATCACATGTGAATAGTTGTCTGTTAAATTCTTTGTACTAATCCCTTAAATTTGTTTTCTTGCTAGATTTTCTGTCAGAAGTATATGTTGTTAGTATTTATGATCAACCCTTCTTATTATTTTATGGTTTACCTTTCTTTGTTCAGTGAATTGCAGTTTATGACTGATACCTTAACCAGGCTTGGTGTATATCTACTACTGTTTTATCACACTCATCATTCCACCACTGACATTTTTTCCTTGGCCTTATTAGAGCTACTTATTCAGCCTTTTGTTTCAACTGGGAAACTACTTCCTCTAGGTCATCTGTTATTTTTATATTCCTTGTTTGTTCATCACCTTCCTTGTCGTTTTTCAGTTTGAGGGTAGTAGGTTCACTTCTTTTCGGGGTGGGATGTTTTCTTTGTCAATGGAGTGAATTTAATTTGTATTATGCAATGATCTGATCCAGTATCTGTCCTTCCCCATAATTTCACATTGTAGGTTTGCCTGTGGTAATTTACACCCATACAGACATGATCCAGTTTTGAGTTTATTTGGGCTCCTCCTGAAGTATATTAGCTGTGAGATTATGTCATGGTTTTTGCAGAATTCCTCCAATCTCTTGCCATTCGTGTTTGTTCTTTTTTGTGCTGGCCATTTCCCTATTATGTTTGTATATCTCTTTTTTCCTTCCTAACTGGTCATTAAAATCTCTAATTAAAATTTTAGAGTGGCTTTTATTTGTTTGTTATCAACTGGTCTAAAAGCTTCCACAATCCATCCTCATCTTCTGTGTTCTTTCTTCATGATTTTTATCATTAGGTGGGACATGGCCATTTATTATTGTGTATATTTTATTTGCCAGACCAGTGGTACATGGCCATTATATGCCCAATTCATAAGAAGAAGGACAAAGCAAACTGTGAAAATTATCACGGTACTGCTTTAGTCAGCATGGTGTACAAAGTATTAGCCAAAGTCATTGCTATGAGACTTAACCAATTACAGAAGAAATACTCAGAGACTACCAGTGCAGTTTTCAACAGGGTAGATCAACAGAAGACCAGGTCTTCATTATAAGGCAAATAATGGAAAAGTGTTATGAATATAATGTGGATGTACACCAACTTTTAGTAGATTTTAAACAGGCCTATGATAGTGTTAAAAGGAAAGAGCTATACGACACCTTAATGGAGATGGAATTCCCAAGTAAACTTATCAGACTGGTACAGATGACCCTCACCAGCACAAAATGACAGGTAAAAGTAGAAGGAAAACTTTCTAAAGAATTTGAGGTCAATCAAGGGTTAAGACAGGGTGATGTATTATCCACGCTACTCTTCAACATAGTGTGGGAGAGAGTGATGTGAAGGGTGGAGATGATAACCGAGGTGACACTCTTTTTAACCGTATGCACCAAAATTTAGCTTATGCCAATGATGTGTGTATGCTGTCTAGAAGTTTGAAAGAAATGGAAGAAGGATTTGGCAGACTGGAAAGGAGGCAGAACAGTTGGGACTTAGAGTAAACAACACAAAAACACAGTATCTCTTTGCTTACAGGAAAAATGCTGTTGTTAAAGAGAACTTATTAAGTTGAACAGAGGCAATTATGAGAGATGTGAGAAGTTCCAATACCTGGGAGTGCTGGTTACAGAAGCTAGCAGAATAAGAGAAGAAATAAAATATGGGATTGCTGCAGGAAATAGAGCTTACTGGGCCTTAGCGAGATCCTTCAGTCATGTAGCCTGAGCAGAAAATCGAAGGTGACTGTCTATTGAACAGCCATAAGACTGGTGGTAATGTACGGCTCAGAAACATGGACAATGACTGTAGCGTAAGAAGAGCTCTTGAGAAGATGGGTGAGGAAAATATTAAGAATGATTTTTGGAGCCGTGTATGAGGCGGGGCAATGGAGGATAGGGTGAAACAAGGAATTGGAAGAACTGTATAGAAATCCTGACTTGGTGACTGAAATTAAGTGTAACAGCTTAAGATGGCTGTGCCATGTAAAGTGAATGTCAGAGGATTGAGCTGTCAAAAAGGTTTACACAGGAAATCCAGGTGGCAAAAGGAGCAAAGGGAGACCCTGAAAACGATGGCTGGACGATGTGGAAAATGATTTGAGAAATATTGGAGTCAGGAGATGGAGGAAGCAAGCAGAAAAATGTCAGGATTTGGCTGTGGTCATCAGAGGAACCAAGGCCCTGCATGGGCTTTAGTGCCAAGAAGTAAGTAAGTATATTTTATTTGCAGCTTTTATAGTTAGTGTTGATAGCCTGAGATATTGTGCTTTAAATTCTGTTATGAATTCAATTATTTTGAGACCAACCACAAATCCTGTTCTGAATTGTGTGTTCTGATGCATTGATAGTTGTCCCTGGGGGAGGGAGGGAGCAGACTAATGAGCACTTGAATTTTAATTTCCCACCATTTTCATAATTTCCGTCTACTATTCTTAGAAATACTTCTTCATTCCTCATTCCATTGGTCCATTTCACTAGAAGCATGTTTCCTCGCAATTCCATTTCAAAATTGTCAAGGTACTCCCCTTCTTTCCTTTTGGCTAACTGTGATTCAGCACCACATTATTACACTCTGTGACAAAACTGTCTCTTTGCTCAGTCAGAATTATTGTTGCTGTCACATTTACTCCTCGAATGATTGATATTCCACCAAATACTTCCCATTAGCACATTCAAAAGCTGTCTATGTGAGGCCACTCACTTTGTACTTAACCTTCAACCTAATGTGAGCTGCAAGTCAGAAGCTGTTGAAGTTAAAACTGTGAGCAACCTACGAGGCACTTGCTGTGTCCCAGCTGTGAGAGGCTCCCACAGATAAGTCGGGTTCTGTTTGGGTAGACACCTTTTACCACAGCTTCTCAGGGGAACATTAGGGATCGTAACAAACAAACCAAAAACTGATCTCTTTCAATGGACCATCAGAGACTACCAACACACATAACAAAGAGGACTCGACGACCTAATCCTCCAGAATATGGTGTAGTTATCTCAAAATAAAATGCCTGTGACAGGGCGCAAGAGTGAAAATGTATTTATATAGTGACAAAGAAAGATGAGGAGTCACTGAATAGGGGCACACTGCAGATGGGGGGAGGGACAAAAACATGAACCGGAGGCCTGTAACCAGAAACTTATACCTTTGCTTTGAAAGTATTGCCCAGTATTGTTGAGACGCTGGTCCCACTGCAACACAGGGTTATTAATGGCCATCTCATAAAACTCCTGGGGCGCTGTTATGAACCAATTCTGAACATAGTGCTCAGTATCCTCATCTGAGATGATTCTTATGCCTCTGAGAGCCTGCTCACCAAATATTTCATAACCACCGGGAGAGAGGTCTGGACTGTGTGGTGGATGACTGAAGACCTTCCATTTTGATGTCTGAAAGAGCTATTTGATTGTGTTTAACTGCGGGTGAGCTTACAACTTGGTTGCACTTTCCAGTATATTAACGACCTTTATAATCTAATTTTCTCCACTTTACAGAAAAAGCATTGTTTCTGAAGAATAAACTTTGACCAAAAGAATGCAAGCAAGATTGTTATTGATTGGCATTGAACAAACAAGTATGTTGCACAACAGTGATTAAAAACAAACTTTGTATTCAAGTTCATTGATTTAGAGTTGTTAGCTAAACTTGCAACTGATTGAAATATTAGTCATTGAGTAATAAAATACAGTCACCAGCTCATGTTTCAGCAAAACTTGTGAATTAGCATCTGTTTGGTTGCAAATGACTGTATGTGACAATTGCTGACGAGTGTTTTTGGCAATAATGAAAATAGTACACATGGAAGCTCAGATTAAAGTGCCACGTGTAGCTGTCTGCTACACTATGTTCTGTATAATCTCACAAATGAAATTTAATAATTACTGTAATGAGCACTTTAAAATTGGAAAAAACTTATACTAATTAGCCACTAGCAACATCCGAATGCAGTATGTACAGTGTCACTCACAGTAATGTTGTCTGTCGTTAGGTCTTGTGAAGCAATACCAGTGATTAATTAAAATTCTGTACCAGATTTTATAGCAGTAACGCTCAGCACGATTTGACAAACAGGAGCAACTTTATAAATAATGCCAAAATACTGAGAGCCAACATCGCATAACATGTATACTGAGGTAACAAAAGTCACGAGATACCTCCTAATATTGTGTTGGACCTCGTTTTGTCTGGCGTAATGCAGCAACTCGGCATGGCATGGACTCGACTAGTTGTTGGAAGTCCTATGCAGAAATATTGAGCCATACTGCCTCTATAGCCCTCCATAGCTGCAAAAGTGCTACTAGTGCAAGATTTTGTGCACGAACTGACTCCTCAATTATGTCCCATAAATGTTCAAAGGGATTCATGTCGGGCGATCTGAGTGACCATATGATTCGCTCAAATTGTGCAGAATGTTCTTCTTATCAATCACGAACACTTGTGGCCCGGTGACGTTACTCGTCGTCATCTGTAAAAATTCCGTCATTGTTTGGGAATGTGATGTCCATGAATGGCTGGAAATGGTCTACAAGTGGTTCAGTTGGACCAGAGGACCCACATAAAGACAGCTCGTACCATTATGGAGCCACCACCAGCTGGCACAGTGCATTCTTGACAACTTGGGTCCATGGCTTTTTGGTGTCTGTGCCACACTCAAACCCTACCATTGGCTCTTACCAACTGAAATTCGGACTCATCTGACCAAGGCACAGTTTTCTAGTCGTCGAGTGCCCAACCGATGTGGTCACAAGCCAAGGAGAGGCACTGCAGGCGATGTTGTGCTGTTAGCAAAGGCACTGTCGTCTGTTGCCATAACCCATTAATGCCGGATTCCGCCACGCAGTCCTAACCGATAAGTTCATCGTAAGTCCCACATTGATGTCTGCGGTTACTTAACCCAGTGTTGCTTGTCTGTTAGCATTGACAACACTATGCAAATGCCGCTGCTCTCAGTCTTTGGGGGAAGGCCGTCAGCCACTGCATTGTCTGCGGTGAAAGGTAATGCCTGAAATGTGGTATTCTCAGCGCTCTCTTGATACTGGATCTCGGAACACTGAATTCCCTAACAATTCCCGAAATTGGAATTTTGTGCAGCTCCAAGTATCATTCCGCGTTAGAATTCAGTTAATCCCCATCGTGCAGCCATAATCTAGTCAGAAAAATTTTCACATGAATCACCTGAATACAAATGACAGCTTGGCCAATGCTCTCCATTTTATACCTTGTGTTTCGATACTGGTGCCGTCGGCATATGTGCGTATCTCTATTCCATAACTTTTGTCATCTCACTGTATATAGAATGAACAAATACAGGCTTATTTTAAATGATGGGCCCATTTTCAAAATTTCGTATTTAATCAAGTAAAACTCCAAAATGAAAAAGATTTACACCACTGAAAAGAGGAAGATTTATGGTTTTTTTCATAATATTTGATATCAAGTTAATAATTTGTAATTAATTAGTTTTTAATAATTATTTAATAAATAGAAATGTGATAAATGTTCAATGTGGCCACCACTGGCTGCACGGCAAACATCAACGCGGTAGCCAAACTCATCCCACACACGCGAAAGTCTATCTGCTGTTACTGAATGCACGGCAGCAGTGATCTGGTTCTGCAGATCATTTAGTGTGGTTTGTAGAGGCGGGACACAAACAACTTCCTTCACATAACCCCATAAGAAATAGTTGCAGGGTATGAGATCAGGAGACCTCAGTGGCTAGAAGTGCAGAGCCAGGTCCTCAAGTCCCCTGCGATTGATCAAGTGCTGAGGAACGGAATCATTCAAAAAGCCTCGTACATCACAGTGCCAATGGAGTGGAGCTCCATGCTGTTGGAAAATGAAGTCCTGGGAATCTTTCATAACTTGAGTTAACAGCCATTGTTCCAGTATGTTCAAGTACGTGGTTCCCGTTACAGCTCTTTCCGCAAAGAAAAATGGTCCATAAACCTTTGTATGGGATACCGCACAGAACATGTTGATCTTTAGTGAGTCTCTTTCATATTGCAATGGTGAATGTGGATTTTCCAAACCCCATATACGAACATTGTGTCTGTTGACTTTACCACTAAGGTGGAATGTCACGTCATTGGTAAAACTTACATGCACTGCAGAAAGTGGTTATTCAGGCATTTGACAGGTGGTTGCATTATTGTAATTGGACAGTGCATATACATAATTCTGTGGAAAACATCTATATATACGTCTACATAGGTACTCTGTAAACTACTGTGAAGTGCATTTAAGAGCGCACCTTCCATTGTACCCATTGTTAAGGATTCTTTTCAGTCAATTAACATAAGGAAGATGAAATGAATAATCATCTCAGTGATTCTGTGCACTCTGAGATTACCCGAATCTTGTCTTTGCGGTTGCTGAGGAGTGATATGTCGGGGCTATAGTTCTAGACCCTTCAATTGATTCTGTATCTTGAAACTTTGTAAGAATGCTTTTGCAAGATTATTGATGTCTTTAACCAGATGTTTGCCAGTTGAGGTTTTTTAGTATTATTGTGATGGCCTCACATGAATTAAAGCTGTGACCATTTATGCTGTCCTTCTTTGTATGTGTTCAATATTCCCTGCTAATCCTAGTTAGTATAGGTCCCACAGACATGAGCAGTATTCACAGTTGGGTCACACCAGTGTTCTGCAAGCATTCGTTTATAGACTGACTAAATTTCCCTAGAATCCTAACAATGTACCAATTTGCCACCTGCTTTACCTATGACTGAGCCTACATGATTGTTCCATTTCAGATCCCTACAAATTGTTATACTCAAATATTAGTATGGTTGATCTATTCCGATTCTGAATTATTGATTGTAGTGTGTCATGTTTTGAGTTTTGTAAAATGTACAAGTTTAAATTTTTAATAATCAAGATCCGCCTGGATGTTTGTACAACCATTTTCACAGAGTCTTGAAAAATAAACCTCGCCAAACAGCTGTTGTAAGATCTGTTAACAGTACTGTCAGTTTCAGAATGTTAGTTGACGTCTAAATAAAGAGAGATAGCATAAGGAGGAATTAAAAAATCGAAGTGACACTAGGATCCAAAAGAAAATAATTTCCAATTCTGCACTTGCATGAGCCTATTACATCACACATCAGATCAGTCACTGTTATAGTCCAGTACATAAGGTTTATAATCTGGAATGGGTAAATAGTCCTTAATCATATACAGATCAGTCAAAATGTTTTGCCAGGCACGCACGCACGGCACGCACTGAAGATACAAAGAAACTGGTACACGTGCCTAATATCATGTAGGCCCCCCGTGAGCAAGCAGAAGTGCCGCAACACTTAGTGCTGGAGGGAATTGGCAATGTGAATCCTGCAGCGCTGCCCATACATCCTAAGAGTACGAGGGGGTGGAGATCTCTTCTGAACAGCATGTTGTTGCAAGGCATTCCAGATATGCCCAGTAATTTCATGTCTTGGGTGTTTAGTGGCCAGCGGAAGTGTTTAAGCTCACAAGAGTGTACCTGGAACCACTCTGCAGTAATTATGGATGTGTGCAGTGTCGCTTTGTCCTGCTGGAACTGCCCAAGTCCATCAGGATGCACAATGAACATGAATGGATGCAGGTGTTCAGACAGGATGCTTACGTATGTGTCACCTGTCAAGAGTTGTTTCTAGACGTATCAGAGGTCCCATATCACTCCATATGCCCATGCCCCACACCATTACAGAGCCTCCACCAGTTTGAACAGTCCCCTGTTGACAAGCAGGATCCACAGGTTCATGAGGCTGTCTCCCTAACCCTACGCATCCATCTGCTTGATACAATTTGAAACGACACTTGTCCAACCAGGCAACATGTTTCCAGTCATCAACAGTCCAATGTTGGTGTTGATGGGCCCAGGCGAGGAGTAGAGCTTAGTGTCGTGTAGTCATCTAGGGTAGACGAGTGGACCTTCAGCTCCAAAACCCCATATCGATGAAGTTTCATTGAATGGTTCGCACACTGATGCTTGTTGATGGCCCAGCATTGAAATCTGCAGCAATTTCGCAGAAGGGTTACACTTCTGTCACAGTGAAAAATTCTCTTCAGTCATCGTTGGCCACGAACTTGCGGGATCTTCTCGCATCTGCAGTGATGTTGGAAATTTGATGTTTTATCGGATTCCTTATGCTCACTGTACACTCGTGACACGGTCGTACGTGAAAATTCCCACTTCATCGCTACCTCGGGGATGCTGTGTCCCATCGCTCATGCACCGACTATAACACCATGTTCAAACTTACTTAAATCTTGATAAACTGCCATTGTAGCAGCCGTAACCAATGTAGCAACTGCACTGGACACTTGTTGTCTTATATAGACATTGCCCACTGCAGTGGTGTATTCTGCCTGTTTATATATCTCTGAATTTGAATATGCATGCCTATACCAATTTCTTTGTCTCTTCAGTGAAAAATACATAATTGACAAAAACAAATTTAAATGTAGTAGTTAACTTATTTTCAGATCATTTACAGCACAGTGGCCTTCCCATAATTCCCGGTCAGATTATAATAAATTCATCAAAGCAGTGATGAAAGCCAAAATTTAAAACATGCAGAATGAATCATATGGCCTTAAAAGGTGGACAGCCCTAAACGAACAACAAAGTTGTACAAACAGGAAAAGGGACTTGAAAGATGAATGGCAATATTGACCCTAGAAGCGTACACCAGGGTCACTCTGACACAAGAGTTTTTTGTTTGTCAGTCTGTATGCACCACTGCACGTACACAGCCCATTGCCACCAATGTTAGCATTGAGTGAAATTTAGTACAGAACAGATGTTTGAAATTGTTGTTTAATTAATTTCACAGAAATATTTTTGATGGTTCACTGTGATCCTCTGAAGTAAACATTATGTATGTGTTCTGTCGCTGAGTGTGAAGTTCGTCTGTGTGAAAGTGGCACGTAGAGATGACATTTTACTAATGGAAGATGCTATATGGGAAACATTGTTACAAGAGCTCAATTGTGAAAGTGGCTTTAGTGATAGAAAGTGATACTGAAGTTGATGCTTCTACAGCAGTTATGGGCAGTGGCGAAATTGATCAGTCCACTGAATCTTCAGACTGAAGTGAAGAAAATACAGTCATCCATGTTAAGAATGGTCATGTTGAAACATCTGTCGCTAATAGTTGAGGCCTGACAGCTGCCAATAATATTGTAGTCCATATTCCAAGAGTATAGAAATAATGAATGAACGGATTTATGAATAATTGAGAAATATTTGTGTAATATGTGCATTTCATTAAGTCGATGGCATCTTCATCTAATTAAACTGCAAATAAAGTCTTTAGATCCAGATCACTTTAAGATTTCTTCGTTGAAAAGTTTCCATGACAGTTTTTACTTCGTCTTGAATATTGGATGCATTAATACTAATATTGATTGGAAAAGTATGTAACAGAGATGAAATTAAATGAGTTTACTATATGAGAGTCCAATTTCATTATGAAATATTCTATTTTCAGGCAATTTTCCCAGCAAATAATTGAGGGTCACTGTGACTCTGGTGTACAGTTCATGTGACAGTTTGAGGTGCACACTATCAGGGTTAAATAGTAGATGTTATCTAAAGGCAGGACTCAGTATGACCCACGGAAAGGTGTCTGGCGTGAAGTTAAATATGAGACATTTATTTTTAGTTTAAATAACTTTTGATTCAAAAATGGACTGCTTGGCGATCAACAACAACTGAAAGCATTGGAAATTTTTTTCGAAACAATTAGTATACTCCATCTTTGAATTGCCTTGAGTACCACAGTCATAGCCTTCCGGAATCTGAAATAGTGTTGAAACTCTTTCCTTTTATTGCTGTTTTCCATTCTAGAAATAACCAAAAGCCACACAGAGACAAATCAAATTAATAATAAGGGTGTTCAAGCACAACAATACATTTTTGAGCCAAGAAATCACATATGATCTCGGTTTTTTGTGCACTAGTGCATTGTCGTCACCCATAAACAATATAATACACCCAAGTAGTAATCTGCATTCAACGTTTAACCTTCTGGAATGTGTTCTTATGGATAATTGCTTTATAATCAAAGAAAACACTGTCTTGAGATGGCTTTCCTGCTTGCACACTTTTTTCAGTCTTGGAGATTCCAGACCTCTCCACTCCAAGCTTTGGCTCTGTGTAAGTGGGTGGTACTGAAAGCACTACATTTTCTTGACCTGTTATGATCGAGACACAAAGTCTGGGTCCCTAACAACCGATCTTTTTTTGTCTCTGCTGTGTTCCACCCTGCAATCTTTTTGATCATCAGTGAGTGGGGCACAAAGGGACAACAGATCTTCTGGCTGCACAAATTTTCAGTTAGAATGTGGTGCACAGTGGTTTTATGAATTCAGGTGAGCTATTCAATTAACTTGATAGATGCACTGTGATCATTTTGAAGAACTTCTGCCAGTTTTTGAACATTTTCTTTTATTTGAACTGTGCGTAATGCTCTTTCTATCATTGTGAAACCTTTCATTCTACTAAAAAAGTTTTCACAGCTCATTGCTTCACTACAACTCATTGCTTCACTACCATAAATAGTTGTTATCATTTTAAAAGTGTGTGTAGCATTTTTACTTAATTTAAAATAAAACTTGATGTTTGCATGTTGTTCCGTTGCTCCTTTCACAACTGAAGTTCAAAACATATTGATTGAGTTTCAGTTTTACAAACAGTCTGTGATGCCAGTGCTATTAAATTTAAAACAGAAGGTAGCTGAAATACCTTGCTAGTTTATATGTACATCCATGGCATTAGTAGTTATGAAAATATGAAATCAGTCACCTTTCCTGTTGGACTGACTGTATATAATGCTGGTAACTAGACTGTACCAATTGAATATGGTAATGGAAAGTCCTGGTGGAATGTCCATACTTTAATCAGTCATGATGACAACTTGATGAAAAGAAAAGGTGCCAAGTCATTCAGTGGCACATAAAGAAGTTGGAGAACCTCGCTAGATTTTGGATGAGTTCTCCTTCAGAGAAATCAACAGGCCAATGGAGCTGCAGTAACGGCAAAATGTAGTCAGCCGGGACAAGGTCTCTCTCTCTCTCTCTCTCTCTCTCTCTCTCTCTCTCTCTCTCTCTCTCTCTCTGTGTGTGTGTGTGTGTGTGTGTGTGTGTGTGTGTGTGTGTGAGAGAGAGAGAGAGAGAGAGAGAGAGAGAGAGAGAGAGAGAAAGAGAGAATGAGTTTCTTTTTTCCTCCTCCATTGCTTTGAGAAAGGATGTCTGTACTGTGCGGAGAGTTGTTGTCTTTACTCCTTAAAATCTTCACTGATTGAGCTGTTTGAGATTGTGTGTGGTAAAGGTCTGGGTTTGATTTCTGTTGTAGTATACTCTATTGCCAACTATAAGTTGATTGTACTCTGTTAAACATTAAAGTCCGTACCTGCTGAATACATTTTGTTTCTTCATTACATTGGTTTTGCTAATACAGTCTGTCCTTGCACGTCCGTTGTGAACCATAAAGCAACGTATACAGAGTGATTTTTCTAAATGGGGACAAACAGTATGAAACAGTCCCTGAGAGGATACACATGCCTGCACAGTACACTGCTGCCATGAGACCATCTTCAGGGAAAGTGTTCAAAGTGACACTTGTGGGCCTCTAAGAAACTAACACACACATTATGATATGCCATTCTTCGCCCGAATGGTATCACAGGCACCACGAATGCATTGCTCCAGCGTCTGCACGTCTGGGATGGGCTCTGCATATGTGATTTCTTTCAGGTGCCTCCACAGGTGTAATTCTAAAGGGTCAAGATCTGCCAACTGAGTGGGCTGTGTGACTGGACCACCTCGTCTGATCCACCATTCGCGATATATGTAGAGATTCTTCTGCACGGAAATGTGGAAGTGATCTGGAGCACTGTCGTTTAATAACACCATTACCATTATTATAGCTGAAGGCGCATCTCCCGTCAGTGGATTCCCGTGACCGGTCCCATGAGGTGGTCTCCAGTAATCCCTGACCGTACATTGATGCTGAACTGGATTCGCTGTAACCCACAAACCCACAAGGAGGTATTGTGAATATTGACGGTGCTGGCCCTTGTAAAGGCAGCCTCTTCTCTCAATAGGATGGATGACACAAAACCCAGTATTGTGGTGGCCTGTACAATGAAACAGTGGCAAAACTGTCACCACCAAGGCGAATTTGTAGGTAATAGGGCCTGCACGCATAGTGATACGGCTAGTGGCAGTTGTCACGGAGAATGTTCCACACGGTTTTCTGGCTTACCCCGTACTGGCAGGCCATCTGCCCGGTGCTGATACCGGGGTCATATTGTAATGTTCAACACCTGTTCCTTCAAGGCTCCTGTATGTGCTGGACACGTCCACCTTTCACGGTTGGCCATTCCCCTAAACGAGCCTGTCACACACAAATGACGAAACACTGTTACAAACGGTTTACAGTGTGCTTGGTGTCGGCGGGAATATTTTTCTCAGTAGTCTTGCTGCCAATGGCCCATTGCTGTTTGCCTGCGCCCATTGCTGTTTGCCTGCGCATATTTAAAGACTACATCGGCTTGTTTCTGGTCAATATACTGGGCCTTCTCCTCTCAGCACTGCACGACACACGTCCACACCGGATCGAGTTGGCCACAGCAGTGGAGGGGTGCCACCTAGTACTTTCTTGTGACAGCCCGGTCATCACAGGTGCCTTTTAACACCGTTTCGAGTATGGAGCGAAAACACTGGTAGGCCAAATCCTTCCTAGTTGCCTGATGTGTCATTGTATATGCTTTCAATCGTTGAAACATACACTGTCAAAGATCTTCTATCTCCAGCGTGAAGTGGGTGTATCTTCCCTAGAATGCATTTCCTGTAGTAGTTCAGCAAAATCACCCTTTGTGTAAATTAAGTGTTAAATATTTTGTACTTTACGTTAACAATGTGACATATTTCTGACTATCTTCTCTTGGCAGGTTATTGTCTACTCCAATACTGCAAGCACGAGCACAAGGTTTAATCATAGACTCCAAAGTGCTCGACGTTGACAATGTTGACCTGGCAATGGGGAAAATGATGGACCAGGGACCTGTCCTGGTTATCAGCTTCACCTCGCAACAGATAATCTGTGTCAAAGACAAGTGAGTATATCAGAAAATGCATGCAGATCTTTGAACAGATATTCAGAAAAGATTCAATATTTGACCATTTTTCTTTACTTCTGGGCAGTGAAAGTGGTGGTTAAAGGACAAATAAGGAAGGCATCTCCTTGGAATTTTTGTGTTGATCCCCTCCCCCATCACGTTTTTCCCTCTTCTGTGCATGACAAAAATAGTCTTTAGGCAAACTGTTTATTTCGTCCACACCCTTGGTGTGCCCGTCAGCGGACATCACAGTAGTGGCAGATGAGCTAGTGTGAGTGGCATCATGGAATAGTACAGAAACCTGCCACGGAGGGTGCATGTGATGTGTAGTATGGGCAGACCCACTGGTGGAGGTGTTTAGTTGCGGGTGGCAGTAAGCTGGGCTGACTACTACAAACCTCGCCTCGCATATGTTGCCAAATGTCATTGCTCGAGTGCTCAGTCGACAGCCGCTTACAAAAGCCCCTTGCTGAGTTTGTTCCCATGTGCATGTTCATGAGGTTTTGGACTTCCTTCTTCCTGTAGACTGACTCACACGGTGAGTTTTTATTGAGTCACTGTCAGCTCTTGAAGTACCTGCACTGATCATTTACTGTAGCAAAGTGCCACTCAGTGCAGATACTAAAGCACCTTTAATGCAGACACTTGCACTTGGCAGTTTCAGATGGAGGTGTCCTGAACTAACAAGGAGAGGTCCCCAGTGGTGAGATCTATACAGGCCCACAAAGGATCCTGTAGGTTCTCTTTGTACTGCAGACATTCTATACAGTGATGTAGCTTAAGGTGCAATAAATAACATCCTGCAACCATTTTCCCTGGTGGACCCTCATTTGTGATAATCGATGAAAAAATGTTCGAAAAAAATACATAGCAGCAATTAAAATCACATGAATGAGGATTCCAAGTAGAAAAAGACTGATAGGGAGAAAAATGAGAGCAAATGATATATTTCGTGTGATGACTAATGAATAGACAAATGAATAGAAAAAATTACATTTAAACAAATTAACTGAACAAAAATAATGATCAGAGTCATTTCGATACAGATTTAAAAATAAAAAATTTCACTGTACACAAAGGGGCTCGAGCCCCCGCTCTGCTCCTCTCCCCTTTGGCGGTCTAAGTTCTCATTTGTTTACATTTGTGGCTGCTGCGCTATACTGTCTGCACTAGAATGACATATAATATCATACAGCAGTGTTGTAAAGCAGCAGCTGTATGTCAGTTGTCGACTGTAAGTAGTGGGAGCTAAGTGAGTGACAATTTCTGCATAAAGTATGCCAATGATAGGCATTTGTTTGATAATTGTAGCTTCTTTACGATGTAGCTTTGATGGTGTCCACAGTAGAAATTGCAGTGAGACTATAGCATATATTTGCTTTACATCAAGGAAAAAATAGAATAAATTTCACCAGATCTCATAGTAACTTACAGTAGAACAGTTCTTTTGTGGATTTAAGCTGCTAAACAATTGTGATACTGCAAGTTCATAGGCTTCTACAGGCAGTGTAATTTTGGCTAAAATAATTTTGGGTATTAGGCTGCTTAACTGCCAGATACTGGTGATAGACTCCCACTATGTACTGTCTGTTTCAGCTGTCAGCTGTCTACCGATGTCACGTGTCTGGGACGTCACTGGGCAATTTGGAGAGTGGTATCTATGGAGGAGGGGGGGGGGGGGGGCTGTGGCTGTATGGTAGGCTATTGCCTGTGCTACTTGAAAAGTAATTGGTAGGCAACTCTAGTAGGTGGTTGGTGGGCCGGCTGCTGCCTGTGTTACTGTGGTAGGTAATTGGTAGACAACTCTACACTCTAGGCAACATTCTGTGTTGGAAAAGAATTAAACCCATATTCCAGAGTAGCCGCAAGATCCGACGTCTGTTTAGGCCCACAAAGGATCCCGTAGATGCTCTCCGTACTGCAGACATCTGTGAACTTAAATGTGAATGCAGTGAAGTCTTACGTTGGTGAAACCGGAAGACTTATTAGCACTCTCGTGATTGAGCGTGAACATTATGTGTGACTAGGGCAGAACAATAAGTGAACTGTTGTGGAATACCAGAAGGAAAGTGGCTGCTTTATTAATTTTTTCGAGAATCTTGCGTGCTTGCTCGGTAGCCGTGAATATGGCAGCAAAAAATAGAGAGAGGCTATCAGAATAATTAATGCCCTAACGACACAAGCAGAGGTGACGGCTACAAGTTACTTATGGCTTGGCTACCAGTGATTACAGTCCAGCGGGCCACGTGTGCTCGCCAGCCAGCAGGTCCACCTGATCAGAGTTTAACTGCATAAAAGTGACCACAAGGGAACTTCAGGGTGGCTTCAATGCTTTGCTGCAGGAAAACACTACGCTGGGAACAAACTGCTGATTTACTTTTGCCTACCGATACCCTACCAAAAGAGCACAGGCAATATAATAGCAATACAGACATCCCCCTCCACGGGTACCTCTCTTCAAGCTTTCAGATGACATCCCAGACACGTATATAGGTAACCACTTTACGACTGAAATAGACAGTGTGTAAGGGAACATAATCATCAGTATCTAGCAGTTAACCAGCCTGAAGAGGCTCGCTGCAAAGTCAGTCAAAACTCTGGCAGTTTCTGTTTGAGGGTGTTGCTGCAGTGTAGTGTGACTGATGTTGGTATAAACAACAACATGTAAGTAATGGTTTAGTGTGCTACTCATATCTTTCTGATGTGTATGCGGTAAATGTGAATTATGATGATGCTATTACCAAATTCTTCCAAACCGGACTGTGCTATTATTCTTTTCTTGGTTGTTGAAGGACAAACATTGGTAGACAGCCATCTGAGAATGAAGGTTGTCAAAAATTACCATCTGGAAAAACTGTTGACAAAGGGTTTTACTGCTTCATTATGACACACGTCGTCATATCGCAAATGTCATAATGCAGAAGTTCCGCCAACTCGAGTGGGACACACTTGAGCACACAGCCTATAGTCCTGATTTCTTCCCATGTGATTATCACGCCTTTGGTCCCTTAAAAAAATACTCAAAGGGTGGACAGTTCCTGTCAGACGAGGATGTGCAGCACGCAGTTACGGTCTTCTTCACAAAGCAAGAGACATTGTTTTGCCAAATAGGTACCTTCATCCTGGTGTGTCGATGGGATGATTGCCTTACTTCTCACAGTGATTTTTGCCTGATTGACACTCCGATTCTGGATTGTACCCCCTTCAAATGGAAACTTTTTGATTGCACCTAATATTTGCTTTACTGTTCGTAATGATGTGTGCCAGATTAAATACCTTTTGGACTGTATTTTGGAGACCCCTGGCATTATGAATGCATTATACTAGCCAACGAAGGATAGATCCACCACAACAGTGTAAGTGCATATGCCTACAAGCTTCACTAATGGTGAAGAGATTGAAAGAATATGAGGTGTATTCAAAAAGTAAGGTGACTATTTTTATGAAAAAGTATTTATTTATTTATCCATCAATATTCAAAGTTGTCCTTCTCAAATACAATACACTTGTGCCAATGTTTCTTCCAAGACTCAAAGCACTTCTCAGAAGCACTTTTTGGTACAGCTTTGAGTACTTCCAGCGACGCAATTTTTATTTCCTCAATCGTTGAAAATCTTCATCCTTTCATAGGTCTCTTCAGTTTTTGGAACAGGAAAAACTCGCAGGGGGGCCAAATCCAGTGAATATGGTGGCTGAGGCATGATTCTCGTGTTGTTTTTGGCCAAAAAATCTCTCTCGAGCAACAATGACTGAGCGGGTGCATAGTCGTGATGCAAAAGCCATGAATTGTTTTTCCACAATTCTGGACATTTTTTGCGTATTGCTTCTAGCAAATGTCGCATAACATCAAGGTAATACTCCTTATTGACCGTACGACCTTGAGGCAAAAATTTATGATGCTCTACATCAAGGTAATTGAGGGGGGAAAAAAACAGTGAGCAAAACTTTGATATTTGATAAAACTTGGCATGCTTTTTTGTTTCTCTGGGCTGTTTCCATTGTGACGATTGGGCTTTGGTTTCAAAGTGTTCTAGAGCACTTGATTCCATTTTACCACAAAACTTGATGCTAATTCTTTGTTCCTTTTTATATATATTTGTAGTGTGCTCGATGATTTTCGATTAGTATACAAAAAATCGAAAATCATCGAGCACACTAACACACATCTAACCTTTCTATCTGTCAAAAACAAACGAAGTATGCTGTACACTTGAAACTGTGAACATATGTTCGGGACATGTGTACCAACCTAACAAAAAAAAGATTGATTATCGAATGTACATTGCCCATGCAATTTGAAAAGTCATCTTACTTTTTGAACAGCCCTCGTACATGGTGACATAAAAGAAATTATTAATTTTGTTAAGGGATACAAAAGTTTTAATTGTTTGTGGAACTGGAATTTGATAGATGAAAAAGAACTAGAACATCAATTGGAAAAATTATGAAAGGAGGTTATATATATATGGAAGAGACACGAAAATGCCAAGAGGTCACAGATAGGTTATATTATGGTAAGACAGAGATTTTGAAACCAAATTTTAACACTTTTGAGATGGGCCTCACTCTCACTCGTGCACTGCTCCATAGCGATAGACGTCATGTCTACTGACTAAGTATTGTAAAATGCTGTAATTTTTCAGGGACAATCAGTAGTGTATGTCGATACTGTCTGTAAAATGTGATCCAAGTAGAATTAATAGTAAAGGAAATGTCAGTCTGTGAAACTCTGGCTCCATCTCAAAACTGTTAAGCAGCAAAATATTTCCAGAAGCAGATGCGGACTGTGACCATAATTTATTGGTTATGAACTGCAGGTTGAAACTGAAGAAATGGCAGAAAGATGGGAAGTTAAGATGAGGGAACCTGCGTATGTTCAAAGAACCAGTGGTTGTTGAGAGTTTCAGTGGGAGCATTAGGCAACGACTGTTTAAAACAGATTGAAAGAATACAATAGAATGGGCAGCTTCCAGAGATGAAATAGTTAAGGCAGCAGAGTATCAAATGGGCAAACAGCCGAGGCCAAGTAAGAATCCTTGTAATAATTCCAGTTTCACTGAAGATGTGCTGACACCTGTGAGCATTACTAAACCATCAGTGTCATGGTAACAAAATACCAACACGAATTATTTACAGAAGACTGTAAATAGTGGTAGAAGCCAATCCCGGAGATGAGTCTGGGTTTTAGTGGAACTTAGAAACGTGGGGAAATACTGAAAACGTGACTTACTTTACAAGATATGTTATATTAAAAAAAGGGGGGGGGGGGGGGGCAGAATTACATTTACACCATATGTAGATTTATAGAAAGCTTTTAACAGCGTCAACTGGAATATAATTTTTGAAATCCAGAAAGTAGTGTGGATTAAGTACAGCGAGTGTAAGTTTATCTACAACTTGTACAGAAACGAGACTGCAGTTACAATAGTTGAAAGATGTAGGGGGAAGCAGTGATTGAGAAGGGAATGAGACAAATTGTATCTTATTCCCAATGTTGTTCAGTCTGTACATTGAGCAAGCTGTGAAAGAAATGGAGGAGAAGTTTGGGAAGGAAATTACATTTCATGGAGAAGAAATAAAAAATTTGAGGTTTGCCAATGACATTGTAATTCCGCCAGATACGGCTAAGGACTTCAAGAGGCACAGTTGACCTGGATGAATAATGTTTTGGAAAGAGGTTGTGAGATGATCATTAATAAAAGTGAAACAAGGATAATGGAATGTGTTCACTTTAAATTGAGAGATGCTGAAGGAACTCGGAAAGTAGACAATAAGTTTTGCAATTTGAAAGGTAACTATCTGACAGTAGCAGGAGTGGAGAGGATGTAAAATGGAAGCCAGCAACAGCTAGAAGGGAGTTTCTAAAAAAGATATTTTAATGTCTAGTATAAATTTTAAGTGTTGCGAAGTCTCTTTCAGAAAGTCTTCATTTGGTGTGCAGCTTTGTAGTGCTGCAGAAGTGAAATGTGGACATTAAACAGTGTAGAAGAGAATAAAAACTTGTGAAATATGGTGCTGCAGAAGGATGCTGAAGATTAGATAGTTATATGTGATAACAAAAGAAGAGTATAGAATCTAACTTGGGGAGGGAGAAATAGCCACAACTCGATAAATGAAGGGTTTGGTTTATAGAACACAACCCGAGGCATGGAAGGAGTTTCAATATGGAGGGAAATGCGGGATAAAAACTGTAGAGGCAGAGTGCAAATAAAACACCAGCAACAATTACTGTATTTGACTTGAAGGAACAACTTCTAGCATTGGAATATTGTCAAAAATTAATTAACCAGAGAACGTGTTGACACTGTTATTTGCATCTCTTTGTATCCTGAAACTTCGCTGCTCGCTGCAGGAGTTTGTTGGCACTGTTATTCGTAGCTGCCCAGGAATCAGGATTAAATGGCAGGAAGAGGCTGGAGTCAGTGACAATAGACACCGATCAGCCAGAACATTATGACCACCAACCTACTGTCGATATAAGCCCATCCAGACGATAGCAGCATCTCCTGGCAAGGAATGACTGCTAGTCGCACACATGTATGGTGCCTGTAGTATCAGTAAACTTGCCGTCCGTGTGTCGAGCAGGGAATATGTGCGATCTGAGTTTGACTGGGGCAGATTGTGATGGCCCGGAGTCTCCGCACAAGCATTTCGGAAACTGCACGACATGTCGGGTGTTCGAGGAGTGCCGTGGTGAACGTCTTCGACACGTGGTGAAGCCAAAGTGTAACTGTGTCCCGACATTGTGGGGTTGGGCAGCTACCCGTCATTATGGATGTTGGATGGACTGTCTGATGAATCCTGATACCTTTTTCATCTTGCTGATGGGAGGGTGTGAATGCGTCATCTTTCAGGGGAACGGCTCCTCGACACCTGTACTGCGGGACAGAGACCATTAGGCTCTGGGGAACATTTGTATGGGCATCTGTGGGTCCAACAGAGCTCGTGCAAGGCACCATGCCAGCCAATGAGTATCATACATTGGTTGTATACCATGTACACCCCTTCACGACAATCACGTTTCCTGACAGCAGTGGTGTTTTCAACAAGATAACGTCGTATTGCAAGGCCAGAAGTGTGATGGAGTGGTTTGATGAGCACATTGGCGAGTTCATACCAGTGCAAAAGGTGGACTCGCTGGCTATCAGGTAGGTGGTCATAATGTTCTGGTTGATCAGCATATATAATGAAAGTAAATGTGGTGTGTGTGTGCATGCTGCTATAACTCTACAACCCACCCTCACAGCCCTGTGGGGGTTATATTGTACAGTAGCCCTTCCATCCCCCATCCGTGTAGAAGGTTTCAGTTTTGAACTGCAGGGGTCAGTTTCGAAGCAAAAGAGTGCCGCAGCAATGGACTTCTTATGGGAAGGTGATGAAGCAGCTGGGAATGAAGTGTAGAAACTTTCAGAACGTTACAGAATCTTCCAGAAGGTTAAGAATATTCTACAATGTTTCAGCGTGTATGAGAATGTTAAATTATTCTGTTGTGTTGGTGATATGCTCTAGCTCCAGAAATGTATATGTAGGTGATAGCAAGAGAAGTGCACCACTATATTTATGGAAATCTTTATGATCTAGTTTTCCAGTAATTTTTCTCCATAAGTCACTATTGTTTCTAGTGTCTGCTATCCGAACAACTTGATCATCTCTCTTGCATCCGCTACTATCTGCATCTGAATTCTCACTTGAAGCCTGTTTGTACGCTGTCTAACTCGTCCAGTTCTGATTTCTTAATGTTAGCTAGCTGTTAAAGCTGTACATCATTAAGCTTCCACTTATTACTAGCCCTTTAACACAGGTAATTGACCTTTGATAACTAACAACAAGGAATCTGCCTGCAATGAAGATTGTAACACCTAGTGATGCAATTACTACAAAACCATGGACTGTGTTGTGAAATATGCTTAGAAATATGCAAATGGGGAATGTTGTCGGTGTCTGAACAGAATTATCTGCTCCACACTATCGACAAGATAAATTGTGTCTCATTTTCCTACAAATTTTTTTTTATATGTGTAAAGATGGCAAATTAAATAATTAATCAAACTGTGTGAACAATTTAGCATTATTTTTTGGGAGCAGTGTGCCCATTCTGGCAGCGTCGACATAAAAGCACAGTAACAGAATGTCAGTTGTAATACACAATTGCTCTTTTAATTGTAGATATGCATACTTTTATTACACTACCGAGAGCTAAAATACTAAACTTGGTCTACTCAGTGCCTTCTGCTGTGGCAATTTTTAGTGATAAAGTCCATTGTTGGTTTTCTTACTTTGCAGTAGTGAATGGATTTTATTGAAGAATGACTTAATTTTTTGTTGTTTCTTTTCTAGGACAGGCAGAATCGTGGAAGGGGATCCTGAGAAAATAATGCGTGTGTCATACGTGTGGGTGTTGTGTAGAGACCGTGACGAACCGGACCCTCGTGCAGCGTGGCGCTTGCTGGATCTGTCGGCTTCTAGCTCTGAGCAGTTACTGTAGCTGCGACTTAGTGTACAGTTGTTGAACATTTTGCCATATTTACCATTGCCATTGTACATGTTAGTTGTACGGGCATTGTTGATCTTTACACACACACTATGTGGCACATTTTAAGATGTGTCAAAAAAACTGAATTTGATTTTATATTTTTTATTAAAAGTATTATGTTACCATCAGTTCTGTGAACTGTGCACTTAGTATTTAATATTCCACTCCCATCCAGAGCACACAGACTTGCGTAGACCTGTTGTACAATCGAAGGATTTGCAGGTTTAATTCAGATTATATCAATGGTTGAAATAAAGCATGCTGTTGCAGTTGTTCTATGTTTATATTTACATCACTGGAGGGCTTTCCATCTCCTCTAAGTGATTAGTTTTCATCATTCCATAGCTTTTACTTTACCCAGAATGTTCCAGTATCGTACATGAGCATGATGTACATTGAAAGCTAATATTTTATTAGCAAAATATGAATCTTTTGTAAGAATGACAATATTATGAAAAGGATAGATGGCTACTCAGCATGTAGTGGAGATGCTGAGTCGCAGATAGGCACAACAAAAAGACTCCTAAACAAATAAACTTTCAGCCAAAAGGCCTTCTGAAGTACACACACACACACACACACACACACACACACACACACACACAATATCTTTGGCTGCTGAGACTGCACTGCAGGCACCAGCACGTGATGGGAGAAGCAGTCTGGGGAGTGGGGGTAAGGAGGAGGCTGGGACAGGGAGGAGGGCAGTAAAGTACTGCTTGTGGGAGCATACAGGGATGAGGTGGAGAGGGGTTAGGACAGCTAGGTGCAGTCAGGAGGTCGTTCTTATACTCCAACAGTGGTATTCCACAATCCACTGAACCCCAGATGCAAGAACCATCTACACCAGTCCGGTTCATGTGATCTACAAGCTAAGCTTCAACTCTGTGCTGTATTATACATGGCCATGACAACCGACGAACTGGCTGTCTGCACGAATGGCCATCGACAAACTGTGGCCAAGAAACAGTTGGACCACCTAGTTGCTTGCTGAGCACACTGCCCAACACAATGTTATTCACTTCTTCAGTGACCATTTGTGAGCCTGTGTCATCTGGATCGTACTTACTAATACTGGCTTACCTGAATTGTGCACATGGGAACTCACTGTGCAATATACCCAACATTCTCGTAACCACCATGGTGTCAAACTTCGTTAGTCACTGTCCTTCACCACGTACCCCATTCCCTGTTCCCATACCAGCACTGCACAGCCTTCTATTCTGCCAATGCACCCACAGTCCTGTCATTCTACTTCTCTCCTTTTCTGCTAACCTCCCCCCCTCCCCCGACCATCCCCTCAAGTGAAATGGTTCAGGCATGACTTTTGATGTATTTTATATATTTTATTCCTCTTTCACATTAACAATTTTAAACAAATTGTGTCTGGGTACTTAGAAATTGCACATACATAAAAATAAATGTGGCAGACTGCATCTTTGGTGTCTTTTACAGCAGCATATCTGCTTAAAATCTTCTCACATTCCAAGCTGGTGTCAATTTGGATAAAATTTTTGAGCTTTTGACAGCTGTCTCTGACATCATCAGGAGTAAACCTGACTGCTGAGGTCAGCAAAGTGCTCTGCTCACATAGGTGAGAAAGCAGCTTATGGAAGCTTCCAGACTGCGGCCTGATAATTGATAGCTGATGTGGAAACGATTTGAGTAGCTTGCGGCACTATGTAGCACCGAGCGTGACAGGTTGTGCAAGGGGGCTAGTGTGGTGTCACGTTTGAAACTGCTGCTTTCAGCCCCCTACAAGTGTCAGACATCCATCTTTCTGCCTCAGCACAGTGCCCGAAACCGCAGCCCCCCATGACTTAGGCCAGTATTACACTATCAAATTTTTTTGTCAAAGATTTGATCAAATATTCGTCAAATATATGTGGCAAAGATCTGTGACGTGGCGCTAAAAAGGGGTATTACACTGCCATCATATTTTTCGTCAAAGTTCAAGATGGCTGATAACAACTTGTTATTAACCACAGCAGTTGCATGTGCCACAATTGCCCTGTGTGCACATGTGGATGAGAAGCGGGAGAAAAAAAGGAAACGTATGTGGGTGAAGCCGTTGGTTTTACGACGAAACGATAAAAGCATTCAACAGAACGTGTTATGTGAGCTTATAGTGGAGGACGTCAAGTCGTACATCAATTACTTAAGAATGGATGAGCATACATTTCTGTATGTGCTCAGTGAAGTGTATCCTCATATCACAAAGCACAATACTCACTGAGACATGCCAACTCTCCCGATTTAAGCGGGAGACTCCAGATTTTTCCTTCTACCTCCCGCTCTGTGTTAACTTGGTAGATTGGTGCGGTGGCTGTTGGGAGCGGCAGTAGGCGTAGCTCGTGCTTCGTATCTACAAGGAAGTAAGGAACTTATTGTTGGCAGCTTTTAGAGACAAATTAATATCTTTCAACTAGTGACAATTTCCTCCGCTTCTGGTAGCACCAACGCAATCGTAAAGTTATCGTGGACAATTAGTAGTTGATAGTTGTTCCAAGCGAAGTGATAAGCATTGTTGTGTCTAAAAGGCAGTGTTGCCAAGTTGGGGGATTTCCCCCTAAATTTAGGAGGAATAAAGCTGCCAGGAGGAAGTTAGAGAGATAATGTTTCCCGCTCATCAATTTCCAGCCTTAGATTTTTCATAAACAGATTTCCTAATATTCTGACTAGCGAAAGTGAGCACTTAGATACAGAAGTTGATATTCTTCACCCTCAGTTCTGTAACTTTCAGCTGGAAGAAACCAACTTGGCAGCAGAGAGAATCGATGTTCAGTGGGCGTTGATAGGTCAGAAGAAATCGGCTGATGGGGTTCTTCAATATGATAAACTTACAAAGGTGATGCTGCCTATTTTGGCAATTCCACATAGTAATGCGGAATGTGAGAGAAGTTTTACCATAGTTACAAAGATCAAAATTCAGTTCAGGTCCATGCTTTCAGAAACGTCTTTGGAGAAATTTTTGATTTTAAAATCAGTTCAAAAAGGCAATTGCTTTGAGCAGAAATTTAGTTCAGAGTTTTTGAAGAAGGCTGTCAGCTACGGGTGTGCTGAATAAGTAACTACCGTAATCAGACAAATTCAGACTGATAAACTATTCAGATTATTTGCTAAGCCTAACATGTACATCCTGTATAACAGTGATTTATTCATGCAGAAACTGTGCTAATGTCAAAACAGAAATCTAATATACGTTAATTTGTTTCCTCGGATCGTAATTTCGAACTGTAGTTCTCTCGAGAGCGCTTCATTTGAATGTGTGTGAATCCAAAGAAACCTGCAGAGCTCATTCATATTGTTCAGCATGTTGAATGATAAATTATACAGTCCGAAGGCTCAGGTATGTCCATTATTTAGTATTTACATGTAAATAATAAAGCAAATGTAATTGAATTGTTACAGTTATTGAATTATTGCAACTTTAATCGTCAGAGATGTGTTATAATTCACAATAGTACACCGCTAAAATTCTCCTGATTTTTTGCTTTTTAAAGTTGGCACGTCTGCTCACTTAAGAACCACTGTATCTGCAGAAGACAGGCTCACTGTAACACTCCGATTCCTTGCTAAAGGAGAGGGTTGGGTTAGGTTAGGTTAGGTCAGGTCTCCAATCTTCTTAATCTATTTTTGTATTCAGGGTGCCTAACGTTGTAAAGGGCCTCATCAGCTTCATACATTTCTCTTAATTTTGTAGTTGTCGGTACACACCATTTGTATTTACCAGCAATTATAAAAACACTCCAGGTGACAGAACGCTGCAGCGATGCTGGCGCTCCACGTGGTAACATGTTACATTGCAGTGAACCGAAGACAAGCAACTTCTTTGATCAAATCTACAGCGAGGCCCTAGATTTGATCAAATATTTGATGACATTTGACAAAATTCCCTATTACACCATCACATTTCTTTGACAAAGATATTGGACAAAGACATTTGATAGTGTAATACCGGCCTTAACTCAGTATCTCTCCCCCCCCCAAATCTCTGTTAAAACTGTTGCTAAGTATCTCCCCCCCCACCACCACCACACACACACACACACACACACAAATCATGTTAAAATGGTTGCAATTTAGCCTAGCCTTGTCTGTCTCTTTTGTAACAGAATCTAAATTTGAAGACATAAGTCAAGACCCTCATCTTTTCACATTGTACGTTGTGTCAGTTCTCTAGTCAGTGTTTGGACACAGCTCACTTGGTTTTATGTGGTGAGCCACGGGGAATGCCCTGCACCAGAAGACTTGTTTTATCTTCAGCACAGATTAGTGTATCTTGGAAGCAGGTCTGAGCACTAGTATCTGTCTACATCTCTGGAGCACATTTTCTATTTGCTGGTCATCAATCCAGAGTTGAGAAGAAATGCTTCTGCCCACTCATAAAGCATCCTTCGTCAGTGACACCTGAAAGCATCTGCAATTTCTATCTTCCTGTGGTCGTTTTCCTGTGTTGAATTTCACAGGCTGTAGATGGTCATTTTCAGATCATCGGCTCTGTGTTCTAAATTGTTAGAGACTACTTTTATGTCTGCATATTGTGAAAAACTATTTGCATTTTGATACTGGTCAGTAATGTTTGGTTTCTTACACACCATAAAAGTGGAACACTATGTCAATCCCAGGAGTCCCTAGCTTCGCTAATGACGATGATGACAGACTACTGCTGAAAGCTTGAAAATTTTATTCATAATGAAGCTTGAAAATAAATTTTATTTATATCAAATTCATATTTGGAAGATATTTCATAATTTTTATACAATTCAAATGAACTAATTTTTTATAGAAATAATAAAACTTCAGCAGCGTATTGTGGTGACATTGCGCACTCTAAAATTGAGCATCTTTATGATAGATCAAAAGATAATTCATGAACATTATTTCACTGTTCCACCAATTTATAATACTTCAGTAACTGCAAACAGACAAATGTGGCATGCTGTCAGGTACCATTGCAAGTTCCACAGATTTCTTGTATGTAACTTTTTAAGGATACAGGATACTTTTCTGGCTCAATATTAAAAATCAACACCTATTTCTGTCAGGCACTGTTTATAATATAGATGTGTTAACAGATTTTTTGTTGATATCAGGTAATGCAGCACACTTTCTAAACAAATTCGAAGTATTTTGAGTATTTTTGAACCTGCTTAGGGTTATTAAAAAAATACAAAGAAATTGACGCAATATTTTTTTTTTTTTTTTTTTTTTTCTCTCCAAAATGCTGCTTCAAATTGAGGTACTGTTTAATCCTAAGTTATACATTTGAAGGAGACCAAATATTTTACCAGGTATGCATGACAGGATGGCTGAGGTACTAGACCTATTTAATTCCACCTATTATGTATATTACAAGGATAAAAAAAATCATCTTACATTTATTTTTTACAATTTTTTCCTAGTACATGTTATTTTTTCTACAATTTAGTTGATTGTGCAATAAAGCTTAGGTCTACTACATAAGTATGGCCTATTGCAAGTTACAGAAAAAAATTAGAGCAATGCTTTATAAACTTTACGACATATTTGTACCTCAATTCTGAAAAATACAACTTTCGGGAAATTGTAAATGAAGATATGAGTCCAATTAAACTGTGCCTCAGAACATTCCCAAAGCATGGTCTTCATAGTGTAGCATTTCATCATCTTCAAGCTTCCTCTTGGCATTCCTTTTAGCACTTCTTGTTTCTTTGGTAACTTGAAGAGCGAATCTTTCAACTTCACGCACGCGTTGTCTGTCACATGCAAGCAATTGATCTTCCATATTAGAGCCACATTTTATGCCTAAATTCCTCAGGACTTCCAACCTTTCTATCACTCCATCATTGAAACATATCAGTGCATGTAGTACACCAACTTCTAATGTATGTAGTCATACAAAAACATTCTTGGGTAAACTTTCATTTGTATTCCAAGTGCCCTGATGGAAGACATTTACTAAGCAAAACAGGGTCACTCAAGTGTTTCAAAATTGGTTTTATTTCATTCATAACAGGCTCAGGAAGAGAATGCTTTTGATGGTGTGTTTATCAAAAAGCATAAGTGTGTGGTCAAATATACCAAGAAACTGCTTCTTTAGAGCAAAGTCCATTAACAGGGTGGTCATCTGTGGACAACTTAAGAAAATAGGTGGCCTATACAACTTTTCTCATTGCTGTAACATCATTCAGAGGTGCAGTTCATCTAATGGCCAGTCCATAATAACTCTGAAGGAGTCTATTTCAGTTTCTGTCAATCTGCCTCAGCCAAACAGAGATTTTCCATCAGATAGCAACTTTCCTTTCGTTTCTCTTTGTAGCTTCCTCAATCTAACACCCATCCCCTTTTGCACATGTCCACAACACTCCAGTTTTGTTACCAAGGTATCACCATAAACATTGAATTCATTAATTTTATTGAAAGCTTTAGAGTCCCCATCGCCTAGGTACTTCGTATATGTAATGTTATAAACGGGAACTGACCTATGAAATACTTTTAGAGCTCCATCACACTCCATACCTCCACTGGAACCATCATAATTCTTAGAACACTGATATTCAATGTCCTTCAGTGTTGCCGTGGCAGTACTTAGATAAGCACTCAACATCAACTTTTCCATTCTCCAGAGAAGTAGCACTTACAAAACCATTAAAGGAATGATGTCCTCGACATTGCCGTGTCCCATCAAGTGCAACAGCAATGTCCTGGTTCCACAAATATTTACAGCTTCTTCTTCTGCATGTTTCATAGATGCTTTAGACACAACTGTCAAGGCACCTAAAAGTATTTTTATGTACTTGCTGAACCTACTGGGAGGAGGGGGCCAGGGCAAAAGACTGGCATCCTGTGACACCAAGAAGGCACATGTTCATGGAGCAGTATTGTGGTCATGCATTGTCTTGCTGAAAAATGGCGTCTGGGGTGTTGTGCAGAAAGGGCATGGCTATTGGTTGAAGTGTTTCAGGTTGGTTTGGGCTGTGTGGTGGTTTATGTTATACTTCACTTCATCCACCAAACACTTGATAAGTTGCCACCAGAACACTCCTTTCACAATGAATGTCACTTCCTGAATATTCGGATGTCGCCGTTAAATATTATTAATCATGGTCCAGCTAGACTGTGCCCTAAATCGGTGTGCCTTCTTCCTCCAACTTGGCTCAGACTTCACCTCCTTACAGGCTGCAGATAAATCTGCTGAAAAGTAACTTCTCATCCTCATTCACTCCACCATGTAAATAAGAAGTGAGATTCAATTCACCTTCGTATATTTTCTTCAGAATTCAGGCTCAATACATAATAAATGAGGACAGCAACCAACTCACTCATATACTGCCTCTCAGTACTAGGAACATAACAGATCTGATATTCACCTTGATAATTAACAATATATTTATTATCTTTGACATTTCACATTCTTAGATTTCACGAAGGCCTTTCTTCCGCACTGCCCCCTCCGTGGAATTCTGTCTCCACCTCAGCATGTATGGTTGTCCGACTGCTACCCACTTTTGTACAGTCACTAGATCGTTAGCTCTGGTATCAGCGCCTATGATTTAAAACACCTCCCAACATTTGGTTGCCCACCATTTATTGACTACCCTGTCACAAACATCTTTTCTTTGACATACATATTTAAGGATGTGATACCTCTCATTCAAGGAATGGGATGTACCACTAAGGGTCGCGGGAAGGCATTCACATAGGTCACATTGGGCATAGTGTCCTGGACACACACCAACTTTGATTTGTGGTTGTACCCAATAGCATCCCACACCATAAGGCCTTGAGTTATCAGTGTATCTCTTGTGCAAATGCAGTCACTGTGATGCCACTCCCCATCTGCAGTGAACCAAACTTGGCCATCATTTTCGAAAAAAACAGGATTTGTATGAAAACACTATCCGATGCCATTCCTGCATTCTCAGCAAGTACACAAAGTACTTTCATCCATACATTTATTTTTTCATAATTACTAACTTACGACAGGAGCGGGTATACAATGTGAAAGGCATATTACTATATACATAACTAGGCCTAGATTGTGAGCGTCTGCTGGTGCGCCGGCCTAGTGCCGAGCCAATCGGGTTGCGTAACTAGCTGGCTAGGCGCCCAGCAGGCAGTGCGGCACTATGCTTTGTTAATTTTTCAAACTGTTGCATCCTTGAGCCCCCGGTTCGCGATGTACGCTCGCCGGTTAATGGTTGACACTACAGATCACACTTTATTAATAATTATAGTGTTCGTAGACAGGCATGCGGTGGCGACGCTGACGATATACACATTGACAAGGCATAGTGCTTCAATGCTGTTGCAGATAGAGCTCACAGCGGAATGATTCTGCTGGCGTGCACTGCCCGTTTATATAGGGAGTGAACGACCTTGGTTACGCCCGCCCGCCTGCTGGTGCCTGCAGAGTCTAAGTCCCTTATCATCCGCATTACGTAACCAAGGTTGTTCGCTCCCTATACAAGCGGGCAGTGCACGTGGACTTTTATACAAGCTTTTATACAAGACAGGCTTCCCACCTCAGACAGTACGACTAATCCAAACCCTCTTACACGACACATCCACATCAACCAAACCACCTCATCTCCTTTCTGCCCCGAAGCAGGAGTAGCTCAGGGCGGGATTATCTCACCCCTGCTCTACTCCCTTTACACCATTGACATCCCCACCCCGACAAGAACAACCGAACAACTCCAACTATACACAAGACGACACAGCATATTGGAACTCAGGACCCTCGACAAACACCACCGACAACCAGATAGTGACCTACCTGACCAAACTAGAAGACTGGATGCGACAATGGCGCATCAAACCCAACCCCACCAAAACCCAACTCATCCTTTTCAAACACCGCAACATCCATAAAAAGACCAACCAAAACCCCGACCACATCTCCCTCACACTGTGGGGCACCCAACTCCTCCCCTCCTCCAATGCAAAATACCTAGGCGTCCATCTAGACAAGTACATTAACCTGAGCAACCACGTAAAGGAGACCCTGAGCAAAGTCCATTAACGCCAATCCCTCATACGACATGTCCGAGGCAAATTCATAGGCTGTAACGATAAAACAGCTGTAAATACTTACAAAATGTTTGTCCGCCCACTATTAGAATTTGTGGCAGTGCCTCTCGCCTGCATCTCCAGAACCTAAGCAGAAAGAATCTACCGCACTGAGAGACGAATTTTACACAGCATCCTACGACTCCCACCCTCCACCCCCAGACAAGAGGTCTTTGAGGAAGCAAAAGTAACACCCATTCAATCAAGACTAGCCATCCTGAGAGCCTGCTATGGGAAAACCACCCTCACCTCCCGACCGGACCTACACACAATATACACCCACAGAACCAGACGCAGAAACAAACCCAAACACAAATATACCTACCCACCCAGAACAATCATAAACAACACCCTCCACACCTTCCCTGACACAATACACCAACACGAACACGCAAGACAATTACACTTACAGAACAACGACACTCCCACCTCCAGGCGCTGAACCCTGACCGCCCACCACCATAAACCCAACCTAGTCGGTTGCAACCAAAATGGCAAATAAATCCGCTTCCACTGTCACCCTAGCAACAACGCAACAAAACCCATCACTCAACACGTACAGTGGCCTGAGCCCACATAAAAATATAAAGTAAGTCATTGTAAAGTTGTATCAAAGCAGTCCAATCACAAAATTGTTAACCCATTCCCATCCCCTCTCAGGCTACGGGAACAAAGTACCTCTGTAAGATACCATCAAAATTCAATTTGCATATTAACTAAAATACTACTAGCTTATAAGTTAGGGTTAAGTTAAATAAAAACGAAATCACTTATTAAAATCAGTAACTAGGTAACTACTTATTTCTTGTAAAATTGTAATTAGTCTCTAAGTTAACAAAACAATTATATATTGCTAAATGATATTTAAGGAAAACTGTAATTAGTATGTAAGTTAGCAATAAGTTCAACATAAATAAAGAAAAGAAAAAGAAATACCCTCATCTATGGCCCCAATAGAGCAATAAGCTCTCCAGCGGCCCGTCCGCCTCCCTTTAGCAGCGGAAATGAATAGTGTGTGTGTGTGTGTGTGTGTGTGTGTGTGTGTGTGTGTGTGTGTGTGTGTGTATATATATATATATATATATATATATATATATATATATATATGTATATAAGAGGGAAACTTTCCACGTGGGAAAAATATATCTAAAAACAAAGGTGATGTGACTTACCAAACGAAAGCGCTGGCAGGTTGATAGACACACAAACATACACACAAAATTCAAGCTTTCACAAATGGTTGCTTCATCAGTAAAGAGGGAAGGAGAGGGAAAGAAGAATGGATGTGGGTTTTAAGGGAGAGGGTAAGGAGTCATTCCAATCTCGGGAGCGGAAAGAAGGACAGGTATACACTCGCGCGCGCGCGCACACACACACACACACACACACACACACACACAGACACAAGCAGACATTTGTAAAGGCAAATGTCTGCTTGTGTCGGTGTATGTGCAGATGAATATATATGTGTGTGTGTGTGTGTGTGTGTGTGTGTGTGTGTGTGTGTGTGTGTGTGTGCGCGCGCGCACGCGCAGAATCATTCCGCTGTGAGCTCTATCTGCAACAGCATTGAAGCACTATGCCTCGTCGACGTGTATATCGTCAGCGTCGCCACCGCATGCCTGTCTACAAACACATAATAAGCCTCGAAAATAAACTTGGTACAAATGGAACTGCACAAAGTGTGATCTTAAATAGACCAATTTTTTTCCGTGGATGTCTAGTTAATTTCAGTCATGGTGCTGGCTCAGGGAATACTGGAAGTGGATGGTTTACACTAGCTATTGTCCGATGTGAGAATGCCTCTCTACGTGGATTGGAATCATTCGCCGACCGAGATGTCATCGCTTACAAGACCTGGCATTGTCGAATAGATGCTAAGAGCCAATCTAGACCTAGTTATGTATATAGTAATTGTTTGTTTCTGCACATTCGTCAAAGATAGGCAGAGAACTGGACGATGGCACACGTAACGCCGCAATAAACAGCGACAGGCTGTCACCACTGATAGTGTAATGTGTTAAGGTGCGATTCCGAACACGACCACAGACTGCACCGACCGGCTGCCATTTTTGCAATGTGAGGCGTGCTGAACGTGGCGGCGTGTCTGCCGCCGTATGCCTGCTTTGGCGGCAGATCGCACGTCCGGTCAGGGACCAGTAGTGTCGCTGCCGCCGAACCGCATAGCGACCGGAGACTGCTTTTACAGGCCGAACATACCCAATTCAGTGAAAATGAGTTTCTCGGACTCCGAGGAAGAAAAGTTAATTAACAGTGTGGCGAAATATTCTGTAATTTAAGACGCAGGGCATGAAGAATACAGAAATGTTTCAGTGAAAGATAACGTCTGGAAAGCTATAGCACAAGAGTTAAATAAAACGAGTACGTATATTCAACCAATTATTTACTAACAAATAGATCCGTATGTGTACTAACAATTATTATATCAAGATGTTAAAAAGGGAACAGTACACATGTTTCGTCTTACATAAATCATTATTTACAATCCATTGTTATTCACAACCCATTGTTAACTGCTGCCTCTTGCCACGCCACAGAACCGCATTCACTGGAGAAAAAAATCTTTAAGTTTGTCTCTAATTTCAAAACCACTGCTGTTTAGAAATGCTCCAAAACAAGAAAAGCTATGCATGTTGTTTTGGCTGGTAGCTTCGTTAAAACTGGAGCTATAAAATGGAATACCATTTTCTTCAAGATAACCGTCTAGTAGCAAATCATGTAAACAACATGCCGACAAAACGAGGTCGTCAGCCACTTCAGGCGCCACAGCAATAGGACAATAAAATACCCTAAATACTTGGCTTAATAGCCCAAAGGCGTTTTCTGACACTCGACGAGCACGGCATAATCTATAATTATAGATCTGTTTGTCTCGATGTGATGCAGGAACTCTTCTGGAATAAGGTTTCATCATACAATCACTGAGAGCAAACGCTTAGTTTCCTATCAGGAAATGTGGTAATATCACATTTGTGCCTGGTAAACATTTTGGTGGAGGTATATTAAACTCCTTTGCGGCTATTTTCTTGCCCATTGCCGATTTCTGAAATATACCGTTATGACTCTTTTTTCCGTAAGCGCCGACATCAACGCTAACGAATTTACAATTTGCGTCCACAATAGCCAGCAGAACAATTGAAAAAAAATCTTTGTAATTAAATAATAGAGATACACTTTTCTCTGGTGCCCTTATGCGAACATGTTTTCCATCTATAGCGCCTACACAATACGTCTGAAATCTGATTCAGCAGAAGGTGGCATCAACATGGGCAGCAGCCTTATTCTTAATATCTTCAAAACATTTTTAACAACTATTGATATGTAAGATGGTGATATACGATAGGCAAATGATAAAGACCGGTAACTTTCGCCTGTGGCCAAGAATCTGGAACATACAGCTAATATAATTTCCATTTACAGGTGCTGACTTTAAGAAGTAGTGTAAATTTTTAAGGGGCGGTTACCAGCAGTTCAAGAAGAAAAGCAAATTAGAAACGGGCTCTGCTGCCTCAAAAAATTCAAAAACAAAAAGACACAAACAGCTAGCGTTCCTTGACAGTGTTGCACAACACAGATCTGGAGGAACAAATATTACATTGACATCATCACAGACAACAATAAAAGAAAGCCAAGAAGACCGTGGAGATCGAACTCGTCAACTGGACCTTTCGGCATCACATGAAGAAGATAAGGCAGAAACACATACAATAGGAAATAGTGGTGAAACATCTGTGGTAACAAACGAGGAACATTATGTGCCAGTGCGAAGAAGAAAACACAGTAAAGTTCGTAGTAATGATGATACAATTTTAAAAATGTGGAAAGAAAGGGACGAAATTAGGCAAAATTTACTAAAAACGTTTGTGGAACACAAAGATGATGATACTGACTTATTTTTCCGTCACATTTACACAGTCGTAAGGAGTTTACCTCCAGTTTATAAGGCAGAAGCCAAAAGAAAAATTAGTATGATCGTTTCTGATTATGAAATAATGGCTGCACAGTGCAACACACATCAGCCAAGTGATAACAGCAGCCCTTCAACCTCCACAACTCTCTCACACAGTTTTGGAACTGCATCACAATCTAATAATGTACTCGTATAACATTTTGTCGACTTACCTCAGCGTCAAATATAATTTTTCTTCTGCACTTATTGCATTTCTTAGGTACTGTGGCATTATGTCATCTTTAATAAAACTGAGCGCGAAATTAAACTTTTATTTAAACGACAGTAGCTCCTGAAGGTATTTTCATCACCTAACAAATGTCTTTTTATCAGTGCTGTGTAAGTACCTTCTGCAGTTCTACTTTTATATAAAGGCATCACCAGCTATCGTCTTTTCCTGGAATGCAACAATAAAATGTCATCGCCTTCCTCTTCCAACAACAGCGCAATAACAGCGGTTGTGTTAACAGACATCTCGCCTCGCGCAGTTGTTCCCGGCAACTGCATAGCTTGTCTGTCGCCGCGTTCCGCAACGCACCGACTGCAGGCGGCAGTGCAGTGTTGCCAATTTAGCGACTTTGTCGCTAGAAATGGCGAGTTTTGCCTTCGTCTTAGCGACAAAAAAAACTTTTTAGCGACAAAAATTATTTAGCGACTTATCTGGCGACTTTTGGAGTACAAATCAAAATTATTTTGGGCCAGCATTTTCATTAAAAAAACTAAGATTTTAACTATAGAATGGGTACTACACTGACTTTGTTCTAGATTTACTAAGTTAAATTAAGTTCTTAGCAGATCATGTAGCATTGTTCAGCATTTTCTGGAAGCGGGAATTGCCTACAGAGTAAGAAAACCTTGACTATAGAACAATTCATTATTCATTACCCACTAGCCTGTTATCGTCGATAGCGTATCGCTCTATAATTCTTCAACTTTAGAACTTCCTTTATTTTTCGAATTGACAAAAAACATATGTAATATTAAGTATAATAAAATACATTTCTGTCCAGCAACCTCTAATTTTTCGAAATGTTAACTCGCAGTCAAATGATTACCACATGCACAGTGGTAACACAAGAACAATTCGGTGGGGGTATCTCAGACATTACGTTTTAAACAATGAACAAAAGGACTGATATCAAGTTACCGAGTGAGTAGATTCTTTCATGACCTCTAGTTCGCCTGAGTTTTAATGTATTTTCAGTGATTATAAATTGGTGAAACTTATGTTGTGGTGGCTTACGTAATGAATTTACCGCAAAAGAAGAAGCAGTACGCTCAAAAATATCGGGATGCGTGGGAAGCAGAACCTGAATTCAATGGGTGGCTGAAACCAGTCGTAGGAGTCTTATCCAAGGCAAGATGTCAAGTATGTGCAACAGAGTATTATGCTAAATTGTGTGATATTAGAAAGCATTCGAAAACTATTAAGCATAAACAAAAAATTTATTTAAAAGAAACACGAACCACCTTACCTGTGAAAATTGTTACGAAAAATACAGTTAGAATAGCAAGCAGAGCGGAAGGCGCCCTTTCTTTATTTACTGCTGAACATTGTTCTGTTTTAGCTGTAGATCATTTAGGAATACTTTGCAAGAAGGTGTTTTCCGGTGATGAGGGCGCTAAAAACATGCAATTACATCGTACAAAGTACACTAACATTATAACTGAAGTTTTGGCTCCATATTTTACACAATCATTGGCTGAAAATATAGGTAACCAAAAATACAGTGTACTAATAGATGAATCCACAGATGTATCAATATCTAAAATGCTAGGTATCATTATACAGTACTATAGTGTAAACAACCAAACCATTTGGTCAGAATTTCTCAAACTCGCTGTAGTAGGAACTGCAGATGCAAGAAATCTGGCTGCTGTTCTTGTGAATTCTTTGAAAGATCTCAAACTTCCAATCGCTAATATGGTAGGAATTGGCATAGATAATGCTTCTGCAATGGTTGGAATAAACAATGGGCTTTTCGAACAACTCAAGAGAGAATATGGTTTGAAGCATTTGGTATTGATCCGTTGCATTTGTCACTCTCTTCAGCTTGCAGTTTCGCACACCTCAGTGAATACCATACCTAGAAACATAGAGTTTCTTGTACGGGAAACCTACAATTGGTTCTGCATTTCACCCAAAACACAAGAGGAATATAAAAAGATTTATGAGAAAATAAATTGTGGAAAACAGCCACTAAAAATTTTGAAGGTCTGTGGAACACGTTGGCTTTCGATTAAACCAGCAATACAAAGAATTCTGGAGCAGTGGGAAGAACTAAAGCTACATTTTTCACTTGCCATAGTTCAAGACAATTGTTACACTGCCGATCTTCTGTACAAGATGTATTGTGACGACTCAAATCATCTTTAGATGTTTTACCTTAAACATGCTTTAAAAGACGTACAAATAGTAATAAAAGCTTTAGAAGAAGAAGACAATGGCCCCACTAAAATACTAGATACACTTGTATTTCTCATGCAGTCACTCGGACAAAACATAGTTTTTCCAGCTGTTGATTTGTTGACAACGCCAGTTCCAAGTGAATGTATGTACGCAAATCCGAACCTTGGCTTTATGTTTGAACAGAAATTGCCTGAGTCAAGTTTGTCTCAAGAAAATAAAGTTTATTTGAAGAAGAGATGCATTCAGTTTAGTCTGAAACTCATAAAAGAAATTCAACAAAGAATGCCGAGTAACGTTACGATCCTTAAAAAAATGTCAGTGCTGAATGTTGAAGAAACACTAAAAGTGAATAAGAATAATGCTGTAGCGGATGTAGCCAAAGAATTGGGTTTTAGTGGCGATTTCATAGACGGTATGCTGCAAGAATGGCATAATATCAACTTCATTAGGTGGAATAACACTACTAACACTGTTCGATTTTGGAGTAGAGGTTTTGCAGTATAAAAATGCCACAGGGGAGAATCCTTTTTCTTTGATTTCACAGCTAGCAATGACTCTTCTATGCCTACTGCATTCAAATGTAGAAATGGAAAGAATATTCAGTTCTATGAACATTATAAAAACTAAACAACGTAACAGATTATCGTTAAAGACAATTAATGCTTTCATCATATTGAGAGACCAGTTGAAGAAACAAAATAAAGATTGTGCATTTTTTGACATACCGTCAGACGTATTGGAGCTTATTGGAACGAACAAAAATTACTCTTTTGCGACAATACCAGTCGAACTGCAACATCATCATCTGAGCGACGTTCAACCCTCTACATCAACTACAGTTCTGTCAGAGCATGAAACAGAAGAGTTATTCGATCTTCTGAGTGACGACGATGAATAGCTCACATACCGGTATGTATATTTTGTAACCTAATTTGAGTTCTTGCTTTTTTTGTTACAAATATAGTTGTGTATTTCTAGTACATTTGACTACTGTAATTGAAGCAACAATTTGTGTGTTGCATCAATTATGAAAACATGTTTAATTAAACGTTAGCGTATTTTATATGTATGTTGTTGCAAGCGAAGTGTCATTTAATGAAGACAATATAGCAATTACGTATATGAGACAATTTTTAT
Source organism: Schistocerca americana (assembly GCF_021461395.2). NCBI lineage: Eukaryota > Metazoa > Arthropoda > Insecta > Orthoptera > Acrididae > Schistocerca > Schistocerca americana. Next base: position 119,738,557 of record NC_060127.1, read on the forward strand.
TAGTATTTTATTACCCCCCTCCCCCCCCCCCCCCCCCCCCCCCCCCCGCGCCCCCCGCCCCCCAATGGCTTATTGCACCATTCGCAGGACGAAATTTTCAGTACACCCCTAGTAAAATCAGTTTTAGCGACTTTTGATATTGAATCTAGCGACTCGGGTTTTTTAGAGTTGGCAACACTGCGGCAGTGTTGCCCTCTGTCTTCCGCAGCCGCGGTCATTCGCTGTCGCCGTGTTCGGAATCGCACCTTTAGTATTCCACTGTTGCACCAGAGCTGAGGGGGATAGGAAGATGCAGATCTGTCCTGCACTGCCATTTAGATAAGAGCTGCAGGCTCATTTTACCATTAGGCGGTGGTGTGCCATGATATCGATGTTGACCTCAAGCCTGTGGCCCAACGTGGTTTCAATGCTAATCATTTCTGCAGACCATAATAATGTAATGTCCTGTCTCTAGTCATTTAACATGACTGTAGTTTTCAACATATCAGTTAGCATCAACTAACACAGACTAACATAGAAATGCATAACATTTTAAGTAGTAAAATGGAATTGTAGCTAAGCTGATGCTAAACTTATTGTAGCAGCAATTAACAGACAATAAATATCCTTGTAGAAAATCTTTGCCTGGCTCATTGTCAGGCAAAATTCGAGTATGATTCCTTCAGAGCCCCAGGTCTTGAAGAGTTTATGGAAAGAACATTAACCTGTTAATGTTGGATGATCGTGGCATATTCTTGAATTCAACTTTGACAGTAGTATTGTGGTGTCACCGCCAGACACCACACTTGCTAGGTGGTAGCTTAAATCGGCCGCGGTCCATTTAGTACATGTCGGACCCGCGTGTCGCCACTGTGTGATCGCAGACCTAGCGCCACCACAAGGCAGGTCTCGATATACGATAGAGCACTCGCCCAGTTGTACGGACGACATTGCTAGCGACCATACGGATGAAGCCTTCCTCTCATTTGCCGAGAGACAGTTAGAATAGCCTTCTGCTAAGTCCATGGGTACGACCTAGCAAGGCGCCAATTGTAACAGTGCACGTATCTTACGAGTCTCATTTGTATAGTCAAGAGAGATGTATCACAAGGAATAAATAAAGTTAAGTATATTCCAAAGCTACGTATTTTCTTGATAGCAGTCATAACGTATCTTGTTCCAGACTTGACGCCAGTCGGGGTGTGTGTACGCATGCCTTTCTTTCGGCTACTTCAGTGTGGCGTAACAGTCTTGTTACGTCACAACAGATTGGCGACGAGTGAAGTGTTTTTTCTACTTGCTTTGCTCTGATTTATTTGTGTCATGGCTTCGCCACAATCTCCAGATGTACTGTCCGAATTTTATCGCTTGCAGAATCAGCAGACGCAGGCGTTATTGGATGCCCTTGGACAGCTCGTCCAGGGTCAACGTGCCATTCACACCGATGCGGCAGCCGCCGCTTCACCGCTACCGCAGCCACAACATGCAGTTGCACCGCCGTTTCGCAGTTTTAATGCGGCGCACGAATCGTGGCCAGAATGGTCCCGCCAGTTCGCCTTTCATCTAGCCGCCTACAGAATTCAAGGTAATGAGCGGCAGCCGTTTTTGCTTTCTTGTGTTGGTGTGTCCACCTACCGTGTGATAGTGAAATTGTTTCCCCGACGCGACGTAGCAACTCTGTCCTACGAAGAAATTTTGTCTGCTTTAGATGCCTATTTCAAAGAAACAATTAATGTAGTTGCAAAACGGTATACGTTTTTTCGTACGAAACGTACGGCCGGTCAAACTAATAGGGAGTGGGTAGCAACATTGCAAAGACTTACTAGGGGCTGTGCCTTTGAATGTGACTGTGGCCTTTCTTATTCAGATACTATGGTGCGTGATGCAATTGCACAGAACATTTCTGATGTTCGCATACGGGAGCAAATTTTGAAACTAGTTAATCCCTCCCTTCAACAAGTGATAGACATATTAGATAGACAAGACACACTTGACTGTGCTCAGGAATCTTTTGAAACTTCGCCAGCCGTGTGTAACATTAACCGGCCCGCCGGACGCGCTGCGCGGCCCGGTAACCGGGCCTCGCACACTTCGACGCAGCTGCCGCCGCGCTCTAAGCCAGGTGTGCCGCGCCAGCACACAAATGTAGTGAAATCATGCTCGCGGTGTGCTACTAGACATTCGCGTGAACATTGCCCGTCACGCCGAGCTATTTGCTTTTTCTGCAATAGGAAAGGACATGTTCAAAGTGTTTGCCAGAAAAAGCTCAGATCGGACAATCACAATCATTCCAGGCCCTTTGCTTCGCGCCGGAATCGAACCAAGGACACTCAGGATCGTGGACCTTCGCCCATGGACATTCATGTCGTTACTTCCACCCCGTCCAGTGCCACTTTCTCTAACAGTGACTGTGTTCGTCCCACAAAAACTGTGCGTCGACGTCGCCGGAAATCACGTCAATTAGCAAGTGATTCTGTACCAGTGTCTGTTCAAATTGCACAAACCAGTCGCTCTTGTCGTCAGCAGGACAATAAACTTTTTGTAGATTTGGACTTTCATGGCAAGGTCATACCGTTCCAGCTCGATACCGGAGCTGCAGTTTCATTGCTCAATCACGACACGTACAAACAACTGGGCGCACCTCCGTTGCGTGCCGCAAATGTTACGCTAAAAAGTTATTCAGGACAGCTCATCCCTGTGTTAGGACAGTGCACTCTTCTTGCAACATATAAAGGACAAACAAAACTTGTGTCATTTTACGTTCTTCGTTCTTCTACTAAAGTGAACTTGTTTGGTTTACATTTATTTCAATTGTTTAACATGTCTATAGTAAATCAGGCAGGTCCTATCAGTGATTCAGACTGTGCCTTCAGACAGTGTTGCTTGCTTATGTGAAGAATTTGCAGACATTTTTGCACCGGGCTTAGGTTGCGCTAAAAACTATGAAGCACATTTGGAACTGAAAGTCAATGCGCAACCGAAATTTTTCAGAGCGCGCAATGTTCCCCATGCATTACGTGATGAGGTCGCAAGAACATTAAACGATCTAGAATTACAGGGTGTAATTGAACGTGTGCAAGCTTCTCTCTGGGCCTCACCCTTAGTAATTTTGCCAAAACCTTCCGGAAAATTGAGACTGTGCGTGGACTTCAAGGCCACAGTGAATCCACAACTAGTGACTGCTACTTTTCCTTTGCCCCGCCCGGAAGAACTTTTTGCTAAACTGTGCCCAGGAAAATATTTTTCAAAGTTGGACCTAGCCGATGCGTACTTGCAAATACCGGTGGACGACGAATCCCAGCGCGTATTGGCGGTTAACACGCATCTTGGATTGTACAGGTTCAAAAGACTGCCATTCGGGTGTGCATCCGCCCCTGCATTGTTTCAGCAATATTTACAAACTATTTGTGTGTCGGTCCCTACTGCAGCAAACTATCTGGACGATATAGTGATCTCCGGACAGACAGAAGAAGATCATCTTGCGAACCTACGAACATTATTTCAGGTCTTGCGACAAAATGGTCTTCGCTTGAGGAATGACAAATGTGTGTTTTTTGCTCGTGCCTTACCATACCTGGGACATGTCATTAATGCCCAAGGCATACATCCGAGTCCAGAGCTCCTCCGTGCCATACAAGAATTGCCTTCCCCTCAAAATGTGAAGCAGCTACAGAGTGTGTTGGGTAAAATTAACTATTATCATAAATATGTGCGCAATGCCTCTTCCATTTCAGCTCCGCTTCATCGCTTACGCCGTAAAGGTGTTCCGTTCCTCTGGACGACGGAATGCGAACGCGCCTTTCGCCAGTTGAAATCGGCGTTGCTTTCTAATACTTGCCTCACGCCTTTCGATCCCCAGAAACCCCTTTTGTTGATGGTAGATGCATCGGATTTCGGGATCGGTGCTGTTCTTGCGCACAAAGTTGGCTCCCATGATCGCCCTATTGCCTTTGCGTCCAAATTGCTCTCGTCTGCGCAAAGAAATTATTCCCAGATAGAGAAAGAAGCTTTGGTTCTCGTATTTGGTGTTACTAAGTTCCATGATTTCTTGTATGGTCGTCACTTTACCATCATCACAGACCACAAACCTTTGACATCGCTTTTTCATCCGATCAAGCCTGTACCTCCGCGTACAGCGCAGAAATTCATTCGCTGGTCTATTTTCCTCTCGCAGTACCCCTACGATATCTTGTATCAGTCCACTGCTAAGCACGGAAACGCCGATGCGTTGTCCCGTTTGCCTGTTGCTGAGGATAAAGCATTCGATTCTTCCGAACTTGCTTGCCTGTTCATTGATTCGGAAACCGATGAAGTGGTCGAATCGTTTCCGATTGATTTTCGTCGTGTCGCTACAGCCACAGCTGCTGACCCAGTCCTTGCTACCGTTTTGCGTTTTGTTGCTACGCAATGGCCTTTGTCAAAGTCTCGGATCGAGGATCCGTTGGTTCACCGATTTTTTGCTCACAAGGAGAGACTTTTTGTTCGACGTGGTGTTTTGTTGTTGCATTCTGATAATGATCAGTCCTGAGTCGTCCCACGCTCGTTACAGTCCTCTGTCTTACAGCTTCTTCACCAAGGACATTGGGGTATAGTGCGAACGAAACAACTTGCTCGTCAGCACTGTACTTGGTTCGGAATCGATGCTGCGATTACGAATATGTGCTCTTCTTGCATGGCGTGTGCCGAACAACAATCCGCACCGCCGCGGAAAGTCTTTGCATGGCCAAAAGCCACTTCCCCTTGGCAACGCTTGCACATAGATTTTGCTGGTCCATTCTGGAATGCTCGATGGTTGGTTCTGGTCGATGCCTTTAGTAATTTTCCTTTTGTTGTCCGGATGTCTTCCACGACGTCCTCCGCCACCATCCAAGCGTTGTCTGCTATCTTTTGCATTGAAGGTCTTCCGCAGACTATTGTTTCCGACAATGGCCCACAATTCATGTCCGCAGAATTTCAGTCATTCTGCCAGGCCAATGGTATTCAACATCTGACATCCGCGCCGTTATCGCCTCAGTCAAACGGTGCCGCTGAACGATTAGTCCCGACTTTCAAGTCACAGATGTTGAAGTTGAAAGAGCCGCATTCTCGGGAGGACGCATTGTTGCTCTTTTTGTCTTCGTATCGCTCTCAGCCCCGAGATGGTCGCTCGCCGGCTGAGTTGCTCCACGGTCGTCCTCATCGCACCTTGATGTCTTTGCTGCATCCGCCGTATCAGGTTCCTGTGCAGCGGCAGACTCCTGCTTTTGCTCCAGGCGACGTTGTATTTTATCGCAACTATCGAGGTTCACGGCGTTGGCTCGCAGGGCGCATTCTTCGCTGCCTCGGCTGCGCGATGTATTTGGTTTTGGGGGCCTTTGGTGAGGTGCGTCGGCATCTCAATCAGCTGTGCCTCTGTCGTCGCACGGGTTCTGCCGCTCCCCGTCTGCTTTCAGCGACGGAGCCGTCCGGTCAGCGCCCTGGGGACCCATCTACTGGCTCGCCTCATCCCCAGGTGTTACCGATGATGCCTTCCATTTTGCCCCATGGCGACGCGCCGCCGCAGCAGCCACCGCTGCCTGTTCTCCCGCCGGCGCCGCCCACATTCGACGCTTCGCTGCAGCCGCCAAGCGCCTCCCTGGGTCACGCGCCGCCGATCGCTTCCCGTGACCAGCCGTCCTCCGCCATGGACCTCTTACCCGCTCCGGACCACATGGCGTCATCGCGCGTCGGGTACCCCGACGCAATGGAGGTCGACCCTACGGCCCCTCCTGTCTCATTACGGGCGCATACACCACATGTTGGCGTGCACCCTGGGCTAGGTTTTCAGGCGTTTCCTAGATCCCCTCGGACCGAATGGCCGGGTGCGGGTGGCACAGCCTCGCCTGTTGTTAGGCTCCCCACCTCATCGCATGCGTCAACATGGGGTCCTCCCCACGGCGGGCGGAAGCCTTATCCCACGACCGTTCGCCGATTTGCGGGGGAGGAATGTGGTGTCACCGCTAGACACCACACTTGCTAGGTGGTAGCTTAAATCGGCCGCGGTCCATTTAGTACATGTCGGACCCGCATGTCGCCACTGTGTGATCGCAGACCTAGCGCCACCACAAGGCAGGTCTCGATATACGATAGAGCACTCGCCCCAGTTGTACGGACGACATTGCTAGCGACAATACGGACGAAGCCTTCCTCTCCTTTGCCGAGAGTCAGTCAGAATAGCATTCTGCTAAGTCCATGGCTACGACCTAGCAAGGCGCCAATTGTAACAGTGCATGTATCTTACGAGTCTCATTTGTATAGTCAAGAGAGATGTATCACAAGGAATAAATAAAGTTAAGTATATTCCAAAGCTACGTATTTTCTTGATAGCAGTCATAACGTATCTTGTTCCAGACTTGACGCCAGTCGGCGTGTGTGTACGCGTGCCTTTCTTTCGGCTACTTCAGTGTGGCGTAACAGTCTTGTTACGTCACAACAAGTATAGTTCTCCACATTTACATAATAAATGACACTTGCTGAAAATGATAACTTTCCAGTTTTCACTGTTTTCATATTTTGTGCTCAGTATAAACATTAACATTCTTGATGTAGTCTGATTTTACCATAGACATTTCTCAATACAAAAGTTAACATGATTTAACTGGGAAGTAAGTCACAGACTTGGCTCCCCACATCTATCATCCTCCAACCCAATACAGACATTTTCAAAAATGTTATAATACAATAAAAAAAGAAAGCTACATCTCATTGGAGCAAAGAGTTTGTGAGGTAACAGTACAGTAACTCTGAGCTTATAATTGGAAAGTAATAATCAGTACACAAACATATGTTACGGAGAACAAAATTAATATTCGTATGCATAGTTTTTGGAAATGAAATTTCACGATTTGGGTAATGTTAAATTACTAGTTATCTTATGGTTACTGATGAAAGAAACAAATCCAGTTTCATAGGATAATTAACATTTTGAAAAGTGATATGAAAATGAAACAAATGGATTTTTGAAATCTGAAGGCAAAAATAAAAATTTCAGATGATAGTCACCAAACAATGTAATGATCGTGAAGACTCCCACAATGAAAATAAGGTACTGTCAAACGGGGTGATTTTGGACACTGGGGCGAATTCGGACAGTATGGCTTAGTTGTTCTTTGCCACTGCATAGAAACAAAGAATTACTTAGTTTAACGTCCATGCGGCAGTTATTTCAAGCGCAAGATTGCATTTATCACTTTCTACAACTTTTATTTTGCGTCAATTGTTTCCCTAGCTGAATAATTGACGAACAGTCTCAGTGTTAAAAATTCAGGCATTATCGTAAAGTGGAAACTGTCTATTGTTGCGCCGAGTTGGAAGTTATTGTAACCGTAATTGTCAATGCGCTCAGTAGCTAACAGCATTGACACTATTTCTGTACAGGTTGTCATGTTTCTTGTGCAAGGTTATAGCAGGACAGGTGCTTGCTACAGTACGGTGTAATTATGACCCGGAACTTTTAGATAAAGCTGTTCGTGATATTTAGAGTGGTAAATTATCGTACAGAAAAGCATGAGATTTGTATGGTGTACCTAAATCAACCCTACAAAATAAAAGTGCAGAAAGCACATCCGAAATAAGTGGGAGGACAGCCAGTGCTAAATAAAGAAGAAAAAGAAGAAGAAATGTTGAAGCAAGGGGGTATCATGAGGGCTGCACATTGGGGATTTTCCTTCACTAAATTGGATATTAGATATTTAAAAAGGCTACCTTCATAAATCTGGCCGAAAAGAGAAGAAATTTCGCAATAATTTGCCAGGAGAAGAACAGGTGCATTTATTCCTCAAATGACAGAAGATCTTTCTGTTCGCTTAGGCGAAAATATTAAACGAGATCCTGCAGAACTTATCTGTAATATATAAAATTCATTATATCATTCCATATCACTTAATCGTGACAAAGGGCTACCTTAAAATGTGTAAAATGTCACCAACATTAAATAAAAAGCATGTAGAATTTTTCAAAAAGGCAGTAGCTGCCGTGTTTCGCCCTATATATACTGTAACTTCGAACAGAGATTTAAAAAACACGTGTCCGAAATCACCCCAATCCATGGGGTGACTTCGGACACTTTATTTAACTGCCTCAGATAAATATACCTACACATACACTTTCTGGTTCTGGTATATTTTATTCGTTAACATATACCCTTCCACTTCCATAACAATAAATTAAATGTAACAGTACATACGAAAGTTACAATCAAAACAACGACAAAGCCGTCCGAAATCACCCCGTTTGACGTTATGCAACTTTCAAAGAAACCTCATCAAAATATGAATGGTTCATTAAACAAAAATATCGCCAACTACTACTGGTCGTGTGGCAAATGGAACAGATTTGTTTCAGATTTAGATATCTGTGGTTTCTATAGAACTGTTTAACAGAAATGTTTGAATGATTTACTTTCACTCACTGAACTCGTGGTCTGTCTAACTGAAGCAATGTAAATCCTAATTTTCATTGTCCCAGTGCTGCTTTTGGCGTGGTAGTGAAAACAGTAACATTAGGTATGCTTCTAAAGAGAAGTCTTCCTACTTCCAATCATTTACTCTTGAAAATTGCTTGTTTATTTGCTGTGTCACACAATTGTTTTGATGTCCCGTAAATATTCGCTTATCATAAGTACGGAAAAATGATTCATCAAAATCTTGCCGTAGAATGTTACAAAAACTCGCATGTCAGCTCTTTGCGGGAGCTTTTTATCATTTTTATTTCCATGTAGTATTCACTGTTTTGCGATAGTGTTTAAGTATGTATGTATGTATGTATGTATGTAAATGTTTGTGAAAATGAAATGAGGTGATCTTTTGATCTGAGGGAATTACATTTTCCTGGAGACATAATGACGCAACTGCATCTACGATAAGGAGAAAAGCTGAAGTAATGAATTAAAATTTGTGCCACAGCTGGGACTTGAATGTGACTCCTGCTTACTAGCGCACACCACACACTAACCAGCATTGTGGCTACCACAGCTGCACGGAATACTTCGGCTTCTGTCCTTATTAAATTATGTAATTTTAATCTTTGGAGGAACAGTGTAACCTTGATATGTAAATAAATACCTTATTTAAAAGTAGTGTCAAGAAACAATGTGTGTCAAGACAATTATTTGCCTGATAAATTTCTGATGAGAAACAATAGTATTAGGTTGAAGGACCAGGTAACCAAAAGGCAAAGCTGCCATCAAACCAAAGATTAGTTAGAACATCACATAACTTTAGCAGGGGGACATCGATGAATTACGTGAGGGGTTTTCTTGAAAATCTAGTTCCCCAATTACCCTTAGGCGGGGGAGAACCGAACCGAACCAACCCTACCCCGACACCCTGCTCCCTCTCAACATCATGTGAGATATACCCCATAGTTGTGTAAAAATATGTAAAAGTGAATGTTTTATTTGTTTTAAACATTTATTAAAACATGTTAATAAAATCATATTTTATTTATAAAGTGTATTTTGCTTTTTCGTGGCAGTTAGAGATGAAATCCTAAGTCCTAAGTTGTGTTGGGAGGGGGGGGGGGGGGGGGGGGTGAGAGAAAAAGTTGTCACACTGCTGCATGGTTTGCAGTGTGCTTTTCAGTACTCCAGTTTCTGTTCTGCCAATTCTTTTGGTGCAGTTCCTGTTATGCAGAGGGAGGTTGGGGTCTCAGTAAGTGTCAGTTAGGGCAGACACATTAATGAGTATTTCATGAAATGGTTGCAGCTTGCAACTGATTGGAGTACATAAAAAAATTATGTGCTCTTATTTTTTGATGTCACGATTCCAAAATTACAGCATTGTTCTTAGTTCTTTTTGAGAGAATAAATCAATAAATTTCGATTTTTACCAACACTGGTGTAATATTTTACAATTACTAACTGTAATTATGAAGATATTATGCTGTTGATTAAGCATGCATATTTGATTCATGGATATCATTTAATGTCAGTCAGTAATGATTTTCCATATGGAATAGTTTTAATGTTCTCCACAGTTCAGAAGTGACACATTTGATGAATGGTGTAGATGCTGTGCATGCTGCTGACATCCACAAGGTGGCTGTGTCTGCACAGCTTGTACGAGTCGTCACTTGCTGCAGACAGTCCGTGTGGCTAAAGAATCACTGCAAAAGGATAATCCACAAGACAGGGAGGTTTATTGCTTGTGATGGTGGTAAAAATTGAAAGGGACTGAAATTCTCGCATAAGTTTCAGTCAAGTTTCTTCTGTACTGCACAAGATTCTACCATCCCTATATCAGTAATGTGTAAATTTAGTATGCAAAACATTTAGGTGTGCACACGGATTGGGGCTGGTCAGCAGTATTGTTTGATATTACAGTAAACGTTGAACACGCTATTCCTGCCAAGAGCTTCAGGAAGGATGATCTGAGTTTACGGAAAGCTGGAGTGTACAGAATAGAGTGCTATTATGGCAAAACCTACACTGGGTAGGTCACACATACTATACGTGGAAAGTGTGTTGAACACAGTAACTGTACTCACGCTTCACAGCCCAGTAAGTCAGCTGTAGCTGAGTGCTGTGTCTCCACAGGACAATTCTATGGATTCTTCTAGCAAAAAACCCTTAGCTAAAATGAGATTCTTTTGCGATTTGGTTATTAAAGTATCTGTGGAAATATGTCTGCCAGAAAACATTATTAATCAGTATGACAGATTTTAATTGGGTAAGTGGTGGAACCCTATCATTCCTTTAATCTGTTCACAAAGATGAAATTATACATATAGTGCCACATCCGGCACCTTCTCCAATTCGAGTACTGATCTATAACACGGTGTGCACATTTTGACAGAGGGTGTGTGTACAATAACAGTGTTACACAGGTGATAGTGCACTCGAGTCCTGTGGAGCAGTCATGTAGCCCAGCCTTACGCCTGTGTGACACATTATCAATGGAAGCCACTACTCTTACAATTTGTGGTGCTCCAGATATCGAGAGCTGTCTGTATAGGTACTTGTTTTATTAAACAAGACCATTTTCTGACTCGAGGCATGTTTTGACAGAGCTGTATGGTCTTACATGACCGTGTGACCCCTCTGATGTTAATTGTGCTGAACCACTGAGACGTTGCATGGTATCAGTATGGACCTCCAGAATTTATCAGTTCCACATTCAGATGACAGTTGTGGGATTGCGAACAGCTATATTGTGGAATGATAAACTGCAGTCTCAGTAGGCTGCAATTGTGCTGCTGTAAAACTCTGATGCATTGGTAAGCATATCTCCATCTTATACGGAATATGACGATGTCCTCATAACCAACCAACATATGAGGTGATGCCCAAAACTCCCCGGAATGTTTGTCTAACATGCGAAGTCTGGCTAATATGATGAAATGTCACAAAGTGATACCTCGTACATTCTT